>NW_026973707.1:152500-175000 GCF_035594125.1 Scylla paramamosain
TTTATTGGAAGACTACATACTTCCTTGCTGCACGAACAACCCCTCAAGCAGAACATTTCTCCTAAGGTAATTCTTGTACACTCTTCCGAAGCGAGCAGTTTGCGTGACGAGCACCAATACTTTCCTGTCGTGAGTGTCGGGCGAGGCGCCGGCGGTGTGTTTCTCGTGGCGTCTCTCAAGTGACTCGTGTTGCGGGAGCTGTTAGTTAGGCCAGTGGGAAGGAAGAGAGGAAGAGTGCGAGCATCGAAAATGAAATAACTGGTGTTTAAATCAAAAGATGAAGGAGAGACTGAAATAACAGGACGAGGAAAGAGCAGGACGAAGAGAGCAGTGTTAGAGATCTGAGAGAGATGAATGATACACGTATACGAGTAGGATAGTGTTGAGGAAGAAGGAGAAGAGAGAGAAACAAACTAGATGAACTAAAACAAAGACAAGTGTACCGCTTTTATCTGGCAGACACCATAAGCTTCTTCCCCACGAGAGGAAAATAAAACAACAAAGCAGAGGAGAATGAGTTCTTAATGACATGAAGAAATATTCCCCGAGAGCAAAGAGAGGAGCGGCAAGGAGTGAGGCTCCGGCAGACTCACCTGCTTCCACAACTCAAAGAAACTCATCAGGGACTTGCACTCCCACAGCCTCCCTCGGGTGCTGACTGCCGGCCGCACCCGCGCCTCGTCTTCTGCCTGCTTTAGGCTGCCTAATTTGTACTTCATCCAAGCAAGGACGAAAAAAAGAGAAGGGTCTGTGTGGGCGGGCAGGGACGGGGCAAGGAGTAACGGCTAATTGGGAGGTGGAGAAAAGCGAGGCAGATGACGAATGAGAGACAAATAGAGGAAGAGAAGGATTATAAATTGCCTCCTTCACGAGTATGGTAATATCTGAACAGGTAAAAAGTAGTGTTGCACAAATTACAAACTTTGTGAAAAAAAAACAAAAAAAACAAAACAAAACATGCGTCCATCCACCGCTGCCTCCACCAACGCAGAGGTGCTGTACTAGCCACTCACTCAAGACTTATTCCACCCGCCTCCAGGAGTGACCTGCTAAGGATATGTTGTTCTAAAAAAAAATATTTACTTGAATTTGATACCAAGGATAATCTATTTCCTTGGCAGTACAGCGAAGGTATTTTCACAGTAAGTAATATGTAAGAAATTCCATTCACTCCATCTTCAGTAAGAGCTGCAAATACCAGCACAGTATGGAATTATTACCGTGTGGTTACCAACATCGGCAGCGGTGGCGATGGAGGTCCTTCCTGCGCCTCCTTCCGGTTTTGGTTCGGTGTTTCACTCACGCTCTGATCAATACCTGGGCGGCCACGCGAGGCTCACCTCACTACTGACTACACTTGGGCCAAAACCCTTTGCATTTCGAGGAATCTCTACTGTAGTGTCTTGTGTGTGTGTGTGTGTGTGTGTGTGTGGTGGTGTGTGTGTGTGTGTGTGTGTGTGTGTGTGTTGGTGGGTGGTGGGTGGGTGCATGGTGGGAAAGTAGTCGTGGTGTGGGTGAATGAAGAGTCTGATCCAGTTTAACTATTTCTTACCGGTCCGGTCTGTGCTTCATTTGAGAATAAAACGTAGATTAAAACCATGGGCGTATGTGCTGCGGGGAGTGGGGGTGGGGTGGTGGCGGTGACGCGATGGGTGGGTGTCTTGAAAACTGTGGTGGCTTTGAGGGATGTGGGATTCGTGACGGCTAAATGCTGCCTAGCTGGGCGTGAGGGAGGTTGTGGGGCATAGCAGGAACCTTTTCACTTGCCCAAACCTCCACTTCGGTGACGTATTCGTGGCGGCCACTGGCCATAGCAAGCAGCCTGTCATCCCCTCACTGCTGCAGCCCTGTGTTGTAGATTTTTTAAATAAGAGGAGAAAGTCCAAGGTTTTAAATATCTTTTTTCTAATTGTGTCTTTCCCGTGTTAATGATTTTAAAACTGCACGTCCTGCTCTGTGTGGGACTCAATAAAGACAAACAGCATGTAGCAACACGGTGGGCGGCTGGCGAACTCATTAATGAATCAAAGCAAAGGAGACTTTTCCGAGCCTTGGAGGTGAACAGAGCACAGCCAAACTGAATAAGTAAACACGTTTCTTTGGCGGTCGTTATCAGGATTCCGGTAAATAATTTGTGAGGGACAAACAAGAGCCAGTCAGCTTTTTAGGACCTCTTTCTAAATGGCAGTCCCTTGAAGGAGATCACGTATGCTAAAGGCGCTTGTGTTTCCGTACATTATACAGGTTTCATTTAATTACTTCTTGGCATTAGTAGTGGTGCCTGCCAGTGGTGAGTGGTGCCCTCCCCTCCAATGTGTGGCGCAGCTCAGCAAATTTCACCTCCTTCAGTCTCACTCTGGCACGTCGTTGCTCTGAGAACCTTGAGTCTTGAATAATTAATGCACCAGGTTAATAAAACACGCTGGTGGTAAACATCTTTCTCAGGATTTGTGTGGTGGATGCGGGAGGCAAACAGAGACACAGGGAAGACTTGGATTACTTGTGTGATTCTCAGCGATATCCTAGTGCCACAGTCCACGCTGAGGAACTGGCGGAGGTGCTTTCTGTGGGAAGAGACCAGAGGGCGGTGCTTCTGAGGTCACAGATGACTCTCTTCGGACTACACTGTGGTCCTGTACGCAAATGAAAAAAATAAAAATAAAAAGTAAAATAAAAAAATAGCATTGTTTTGTGGTCGAGAGTTTTATGAATTATAATAACTGTGACATTAAATATTTTAAATGATGAAATATCTTCTGTGTATAGCGACTGAAATCTGTTTATGCAACGTTGAGGTAATTCTGAGTCATAATTTCGTTCATGAACAAACTTTGCTATTCATATTCCCATCAAACAACGCGGAGTTTCTCCTACCTGTGTACCCGCCTGGCCAGAATACACTTGCTGTTGTTGTTGTTGTTGTTGTTGTTGTTGTTGTTGTTGTTGTTGTTCAGTTGCGGCGGGAACAGTGAGTGTGTTGAGGCACAGCAGATAGTGCCGTAGACTGAGAGTGTCGTTCTTGTGGAAGAGGAATACACAGACTACTTGCTATTGGCGCGACAAGGCAAATATTGATGGAAGAGGAAGAGATGGAGAAGAAGGAGGAGGAGGAGGAGGAGGAGGAGGAGGAGGAGGAGGAGGAGGAGGAGGAGGAGGACTCTTGCGATAACTTTATCAAGCGAGTTTTTATGCTGAGCCTTGATATTATGATTTTTGTGGTGGTGGTACAGGTGGTGGTAGTGGTGCTGGCGGTGGTGGTGGTGGTGATGGCGGCTTTGGTGGTGGTGGTGGTGGTGGTGGTGGCAGTATTGTAGGTCCAGAAAGGCCGCAAGCTCCACTAATACTGTATATACAAGGTAATTAATTAAGCAGCAGTTTTCAGGCCTCCTCTGAAAGCACTATTCAGTCATAAGCAACCCTGTTTTGACACCAGAAATTTCTATATAGAATTATGCCAACTGATTCGCAACCTTAACATGTAAATTGAGTTTGCTTATGATACGAAGAACAGCAGCAGCAATAATAATAATGATAATAATAACAATAATGATAATAATAATAGTAATAATAATAATAATAATAATAATAATAATAATAATAATAATAATAATAATAATAATAATAAATGGTCCCTTTCAACAAGTCAGACAGTCAATGGTGGCCATGGTGGTGCTGATGGGAATGCTGGTGATGGTGATGGTTGTGGTGGTGGTGGTGGTGGTGGTGGCGGGGGGGATGCATGTGCAGTGTGTGGGAGTGAGCAGCATTGAGGCAGGTGGGCGTGAACTCTCACCAGCCTCATTTTTCTTTATACGAATTTCACGCAGACCTTTCACCGACTAAAAGCTTCTCCAGCCAAAACCTCGAGTACTTCATTTCTGTTCCTCGCTCGCAAAGGTCGTGCGGTTTTAATTATGTGCTGTGGGGGAGTCAAGCTGCAGCCTTTCACTGAACCTTAATTACACACAACTGCTTCATTCCCTCACCGCGGAGTCGTATCACGCCGTGCGCTGAATACGAGTGTTTTATAAGTTCCCCGCATCATCAAGCGTTATTTTTCCCTATGCTTGACGTTGCCTGGAGGTCTTCACCCCTGCTTGTTGCGGAACGGGGGAATTTGTACGTATCTGGGGAGAGGAGGTCGTTAATCGTCTGCGGCTTCTCCCACCTTCCTCCCTTCTCTCTCTCTCTCTCTCTCTCTCTCTCTCTCTCTCTCTCTCTCTCTCTCTCTCTCTCTCTCTCTCTCTCTCTCTCTCTCTCTCTCTCTCTCTCTTAGGAAGTTCCCGTGGCCAAAAGTTTCATAATTTGTAGTGTTGATGTGTGTGTGTGTGTGTGAGAGAGAGAGAGAGAGAGAGAGAGAGAGAGAGAGAGAGAGAGAGAGAGAGAGAGAGAGAGAGAGAGAGAGAGAGAGAGAGAGAGTATTTAATTAAAGAACATAAAGACAAAACAAACGGACTGTGATTCAGAAATAAAGGGAAGAAAGGGAGGCGGAGGAGGATCAGACGCTGTACACGAGAACCAGCCATTAGTAAGACTGCATGGGGGACTTAAGTGCGTGTCTCGGCAAAACTTAGTCAGGATGATGGACAAATTGGATGAGGGATGAGAGACCGTGGGATGCGTCGAGGGTTGGCAGAAGGTTGCGTTTCCCCATCGTTTGCCTCTGCCTTTTTTGGTCACTAAAAGAAGAAGGCAAGAGATCATCACTTGTGCCTAAAAGAAGTGGAAGAGGTGCAGGTAACATGCAGGTGGAAAAGAAGTGGATTTCTGCGTGTGTAAGGGTGAAGGAAGGTGTTTTAAGGGTACACCCGTCGCATTTTTTTCTGGCCATTATAAAAAAAAAGAGGAAAAAGGAAATGAATCAACATTCATTACTGGGGAATAACAAGCTGCCAACAGGTGAAGAAGTGTAATGTATGGGTAGGGCTGAACAGGACGCTGTTTTAATGCTCGTCTTCCATTACTCACCGCTTATATATATATATATATATATATATATATATATATATATATATATATATATATATATATATATATATATATATATATATATATATATATATATATATATAATATTATTGTTTTTTTTTTCTAGGGTAGTCATCTGTCTTTCCCGATAAAAGAAAAAAAAAGTACAGTCAAAACGCAGATGGGGATGAAGTCAGGTCCAGTACATGTGTGTTGTTCCGCCGCACCTTCGCGTCTTTCTCTCTGTTTGTTATCATGACGTGTGTCCGTCTTCCCCTTTGCTGTGTGACGCTTGTATTTTATTTTTTATTTTATTTATTTATTTTTTTTTTGCGACGCCAACATGAGACTGATGGCGGGTCTTACTGCTCTTTGTTCAGCCATGACACAAGCGTAGATCCTGCAGTCCCCTGTGCCTGTGTCGGGATCTGCCGTGCATGTCTGACTCATGAATAGTCAGATTTTTTTTTTTTCTTTTCATGCTCACGTTCAAGTTTGAAAAAGATGAACTGTCGGCATGAGTGTTGTCCTTTCACAGCCACTAGGTTCCTCTGAATAGTCGATTTTTTTTTTTTTTTCTTTTCATGCTCACGTTCAAGTTTGAAAAAGATGAACTGTCGGCATGAGTGTTGTCCTTTCACAGCCACTAGGTTCCGTGGAGGACACCGTCTGCTTCCTTCAACACTGCCATTGAAAAATAAAAATGATTGAAAAAATACAACTGAGCAGGATGGTTTTCGGTGATTGGTTGTTTCATCAAGTCTAAGATGTAAAATTTCTTATTTTCAGCAGAACTTTGTGGTAGTTTATCTTTGATGTGGTGCCACACTGTTTTGTTCCCTGCTGTGCTTAAATCAGGGTGCGGCAGTAACGCGGTCACCACGAGCACAGACAAATGTTGCTTGATGCTAAAGATCCCTCCCCACCAATGGGAAAAATACAATAAAAAAAATCGGAGTGGTATTTTCTCAGGCTGAAGAAATACAGATATTCAGTAATGTGGAGGAATGGAGATGAGGGCAGTGTTATGCATTATTTCCTTAACTGAGAATGATCACGAGTCTGGTGTGTTTGCAGCAGCAGCTTGTGTGCTCGGTGTGTCACGCAGCGCTGCTCAGGCCGCCATCAGACTCTCTCTCCCCTCTCCCCTCTCCCTCCCTCCCCACACCTCCTCATGTTTACTTAGCGACCTTCCCACCGCCTCTGTAAAAGGACCCGGCTCACGCTCGTCCTTTTAATCCCCGTCCAGTCTGCTTGCTCTGTTTTTCTGGTTACCTGAGCCGGGTCGCGCCGCCTCCTGCACCGTGGCCTGAGTGCAGGTGTGCCATAAGGTTACCGCCACTCTCCTCGAATTGGTTTTAATTAAGGCAATTTTTTTCTTTCCTTCACTTATGTAGTTAAGTGCAGTTTGCGTGTTTTTGTTTCCGGATCGAGAGGATGTGTTGCATTAACAAGCAGTGTTACACTCCTGGTGGTGGTGTTGATGTGTCTCTGGTAAATGACAGCAGGAAATGATCCGCATTAAGATAACTATGAAGCCAAGCAGAAGGCAGCCGTTCAGAAGCCAGGAGGCTCTGAGGGCAACTATACCACCGCCACCACCACCACCACTACCACCACCACTACCACTACCTGGCCGTGGTGACGGTGAAATGGAGAGGCACAGGCTGACCTGCGGCCAGTAGTGGTGCAGACTCGCGGCCTCGTGATGCAGGGTTGCCTGCGACAGTTATTGCGTGGCATGCAAGTGTTTGCTGGCGGAGACATGCTCGTACACCAGACGCATGTAACTACGAGTAAGCCAGCCAAAACAGTGCACCTGCGAGTATTACCAGACACGCGGCGCAGGTAAGCTCTGTCATCTGCATTCGTCAAGTAAACTATTTTTTCGGTTCCCTCCAGTAAGCCTTTGTTTGCGTCTGTCCTTAATGTAAACAGCAAAAGTCAATGTTGACGTTGTCTACCGTGTACCTATTTGTTTGATGTATACGTATTTCAATGTGTGAACAGTACAACACTGTGTCGGTTGTTGGCGGTGCGTGGTGTTCCTGCTGCTGGCGGAGAGTGGGGAGGGATGTGGGGAGATCTGGGGAAAGAGATCTGGGGGACGCGAGAGAGTTGCACGGTGACCAGCTGAACAAAAGTAAAGGGAAAGAGAGAACTTGTGAGTAGATATTGGATATTTATGGTTATAGATCATTAAATTACCGCCGTGAAATATTACATCTGTTGAAGAGTTCAGCAAAACTCTCTCTCTCTCTCTCTCTCTCTCTCTCTCTCTCTCTCTCTCTCTCTCTCTCTCTCTCTCTCTCTCTCTCTCTCTCTCTCTCTCTCTCTCTCTCTCTCTTTCTCTCA
The DNA here is from genome assembly GCF_035594125.1 of Scylla paramamosain. NCBI lineage: Eukaryota > Metazoa > Arthropoda > Malacostraca > Decapoda > Portunidae > Scylla > Scylla paramamosain. The sequence continues at coordinate 159,824 of NW_026973707.1, forward strand.
CTCACTCACTCTCTCTCTCTCTCTCTCTCTCTCTCTCTCTCTCTCTCTCTCTCTCTCTCTCTCTCTCTCTCTCTCTCTCTCTCTCTCTCTCTCTCTCTCTCTCTCTCTCTCTCTCTCTCTCTCTCTCTCTCTCTCTCTCTCTCTCTCTCTCTCTCTCTCTCTCTCTCTCTCTCTCTCTCTCTCTCTCTCTCTCTCACTCACTCTCTCTCTCTCTCTCTCTCTCTCTCTCTCTCTCTCTCTCTCTCTCTCTCTCTCTCTCTCTCTCTCTCTCTCTCTCTCTCTCTCTCTCTCTCTCTCTCTCTCTCTCTCTCTCTCTCTCTCTCTCTCTCTGTTCTGTTTCAGTTTTATCATCGAGAGAGAGAGAGAGAGAGAGAGAGAGAGAGAGAGAGAGAGAGAGAGAGAGAGAGAGAGAGAGAGAGAGAGAATTATTTTGTGTGAAAGGACGGGCGGGTGGGTGGGTGGGTGGGTGGAGTGGACATAGGGAGATGGTGGGAGGGGGAGTAGTGGCGTGAACAGTGGTTTGTGGGTCTTTGCAAACCCAGATGTGTTGGTCGTGCTTGTCTGTCTGTTTGTTTGTCTGTTTGTTTCCTTGTTTTTTTGTGTGTTGAAAACCTAGTGACAAGAATATTTGTATGTGTTAACTTTTGTGTGTAAATGTAGGCATTCATGTTTATTCGTGCGTTGTTGTTCTTCTTGATGTTCTGGCCCTTGTTGTTTTAATTATGGTAGTAGTAGTAGTAGTAGTAGTAGTAGTAGTAGTAGGAGAAGGAGGAGGAGGAGGAGGAGGAGGAGGAGGAGCAGTAATAGTGAACGTAATAGATATCGTTATAATTTCAGTAATATAATTGGTATTGGAAGAAGTGCTTTACATTTCATCAACTCCCCTATCTCTCTTTTATTTTGTTCCTTCGATGTATGCAAAACGATGCACCAGTTCTTGCATATCATATTTTCCTTGCTGTGGTTGACTGCCCCGGGAGTGCACACTTTGCTGCTTGTGTGTGTGTGTGTGTGTGTGTGTGTGTGTGTGTGTGTGTGTGTGTGTGTGTGTGTGTGTGTGTGTGTGTGTGTGTGTGTTTGCGATAGGAGAGGGAGAAAAATGCCATTTCTTGTGCACCGAAATTCCAGAGAGAGAGAGAGAGAGAGAGAGAGAGAGAGAGAGAGAGAGAGAGAGAGAGAGAGAGAGAGAGAGAGAGAGAGAGCAGTGAATAATAACATGGTCTTGGCTTGATCTGATGATGGAGGAGGCGGGAAGGGGAGGAGAGAAGAGACTGGAAGGAAAGGAGGGCGAGGATGAGGATGGTAGCCAAAGAAATAAAAAGAGGAGGAGGTCAGGAAAAAGGAAGCTAGATATGACGAGGAAGAAGAGGATGTGTAAAAATAACCAAAGAGGAAAAAAAAATAGTTGAGCAGATGGAAAAAGAAAGAGGAAAAACAAGAAATAGAAGAAGAGGGAGAGGAGGAGGAGGAGAAGGAGGAAGAGATGAGGGAGGAGGAGGAGGAGGAGGAGGAGGAGGAGGAGGAGGAGATGAAAGAGGAGGAGGAGGAGGAGGAGGAGATGAAAGAGGAGGAGGAGGAGGAGGAGGAGATGAAGAGGAGGAGGAGGAGGAGGAGGACGAGGGGGATTACAAAGCATTACAAAAGAATATATACAGCAACATACCACCACTTCCTCGCTGGGCTTCTCGATTTCACTACTCAACAATAATCACTAGCATTAGAGAAAGCACAACAGTAGTAGTAGTAGTAGTAGTTAGTAGGAGGAGGAGGAGGAGGAGGAGGAGGAGGAGGAGGAGGAGGAGGAGGAGGACGAGGAGGAGGAGGAGGAGGAGGAGGAGGAGGAGGAGGAGAATGAGGAAAGGTATAATATGGAAACACAAGATCGTAGAGGACTAAAAGAGGATGAAGGAAAACGTAGAATGAAGAAAAAAATAGGAGAGTAAACTGATGGTATTTGTGATGATGGTGATGTTGAGGCGTGTCCGTACTCTTGCTGGCGCGTGGGAGGGCCGCTGGGGATCGTCTCAGGATGGCGACGCCGCGGAAGGAGAGCTCCAATTCCATGAGAATATTCCTTCAAGAGTAGTAGGCCGTAATTTGAGCGTGGTCCATTTCTCCTTCTCCTCCTCACAGTGCTCGGGACCACACACGCGTGCTGCAGTGGAGGGAACGAAGGAAGGAGAAGCAGCAAGACGCACGGGAGTGATAGGGAGAGGTGGAAGCAAACGAGGTGTGCGCCATTCGGTTTGCCGAGAGGGAACAAAAAAATGTCTTTCTTTTCCTCTTCGTGAAGGGACGATCAAAGGCTGCGGTGAAAACAGGCAGCTCTGACATCACCCTTTGTGTGTGAGCTTCATTCATCAGGCATGGCCTTTTGTTAGCTCTTTCTCTTCTCTCTCTCTCTGTCTCTGTCTCTGTCTGTCTGTCTGTCTATGTGCATAGAATAAGCAGAACATATATTCCCCAGAGTTGATGCACGGGCCGTGTTTTTATAATGAGTTTTCTGGGAGGATTCATTCAGTTTCATATTACGACTTATTTATGTCACTAATTAAATCCTCTATTTGAAGTGACTCAGGAATTTTAAGGGTGTTTTACGGTTCTATTGACAGATTACTAAGATTTCTATATTACTAATGAAAAAGCGCGATTGAGAATCAGGCTATTCATCTCTGTGGCATTGAAAACCAGTCGTGGTGAAGTTATACGAGTTTTTTAGGGTGTTTTTATGGGTCCAATGACAGATTGGTAAGATTTCTACATTGCATACTGTAGATTAGTAACATTTATACATTGCTACCATGAGAAACAGTAAACGACGCCGGTTTTTAAGGATGTTTTTTATGTTGTGGGGCTGTGGGAGGGAAGGGGAAAGGTGACTCGTTTCTGATCGGCGCCGCACACACACACACACACACACACACACACACACACACACACACACAGAGAGAGAGAGAGAGAGAGAGAGAGAGAGAGAGAGAGAGAGAGAGAGAGAGAGAGAGAGAGAGAGAGAGAGAGAGAGAGAGAGAGAGAGAGAGAGAGAGAACAATGAATGAATGAATGAATGAATGAATGAATGAAACGAGAAGCTTGTGAGAGAGGATATTCACGAGTTCGTACTGGTTGATCAAGAGCCAAAAAAGAGACATGTGATACTGGTCAGAATTTTGCGCAGCTCGTCCAGGAGGAAGATAGGTATGGAAATGAAGGGCAATGAAAATGTACGCAGCTTAAACGGCAGGATGACAGTCTAGGTGGAAAGTGTTCAATATGATAAGTTGATATTGACTTCACTGATGATATTAGACTCGCTGAGAGACGCGGTGAAGTTGTGTCATAGTAGCTGTATGTATAACCATGATTTCTGGAGGGTTGTGTAGCCTTGTAATGAGTGAGAGTATTGAGCAGCGCTGGCATGGAAATAAGCGGGATGAGATGCGGCTCTCAACCCTCCCAGGCACAGGACGCTCAGCTCTATAATGTGATGCCACACCCACTTGTTCTTGGCATGGAAACAATTACCACTACACAGGGAATTGGAAAACTACTGCTTGGAGGTTTTTCCATTTATTTTGCTTTGCTCTCCAGCATGTGTGAAGGCTGCAGGTGGCGGGAGAAAAGTTACACATAAGTTTTGGACTCAATGTAAGAAGGTAACAGAATAAAAATAAACCAATCATCATAAGGATAAAACGTTAAGGTTGTTGGATTTTACTGATTTTTTTTTTTCGTGTAAAGAAAGTTAGAAAACATTCCGAAAAATTACTGGAGAGAATTTTGTAATTAGTCCAGACTTAGCGAATAAATTTTTATTTGCATTTTACTGAAATAAGAAAAAAAAAAACTGAACGACACTGCAGGATTTGCATAGACAGACAGAATGAAACCGAGAAAAGACCAAAGCAGATCAAAGAAAGTTCAAGCTCCCGGAGGAAGAAGTAATGACGACAGTTTGGATCAGGGATGAAAAAATATGCGACGGAAAGCAGGACGCAAGGGAAGGAAGAAAATAGGAAGGACAAATTGCGTGAGAGTTTACGCTGAGGAGAAGAAGGAGAATGTTGACAAGAATGAGGAGGAATATCAGAATAACGAAGAAAAGGAGGTGGTGTGGAGAATGTGTGTGTGTGTGTGTGTGTGTGTGTGTGTGTGTGTGTGTGTGTGTGTGTGTGTGTGTGTGTGTGGCGATGACAAGGCGCCAGGTATAAGGTCGTAAAGGGTGAAAGGCGAGGCAAGGCGAGGCAAGCAGCTCCACAAAGGCCTAACGAGCACTCACTCCGGCCGTCACTTGACCTAATGGCGCCTCAGCATGCCTCTATGCCAACACATATTGGCACTCTCTCTCTCTCTCTCTCTCTCTCTCTCTCTCTCTCTCTCTCTCTCTCTCTCTCTCTCTCTCTCTCTCTCTCTCTCTCTCTCTCTTTCACCGCGTAAGATAAAAGGTAAAGAGGCTTATTAGAAAGATTAGTGACGTCCACTAGATCCATTATCCCGCTCCTGTCTCTCCCCCTCCCGCACTTAGCACCATCAAGGGGCAGGAAAGAAGCAGTCAAGGGCGATTCTCTCTACGACTGGGAAAGGAGTGATGGTGTCGCTGCGAAAAAAAATAAATAAATAAAAAAAAATAAAAAATAAAAAAAATAAATAAATAAATGAATAAATAAATAAATAGATAAATAAATAAATAAATATATATATATATATATATATATATATATATATATATATATATATATATATATATATATATATATATATATATATATATATATATATATATATATATATATATATATATATATATATATATATATATATATCGAGAAGGGAAAAAATGCGTGTCTGGTGACTTGATCGTGGTAGCAAAATTTAAAAAATCTAAAAAAATAAAAAGGCAAGGCTGTTCAGTTTTCAGAAAAGATTGAATATAACAGAAATAAAAAAAAAGTGAACTTGATAATTATGGAAAGAATGAAAACAGCAGGCAAGTGAAGACGTTAGTGTGTGGCTGAAGGCTTCACTGTGTGAGTTGTCTTTACCTGCAAGGGATCAACACCGTAATGGCATGGAATCTCTCTCTCTCTCTCTCTCTCTCTCTCTCTCTCTCTCTCTCTCTCTCTCTCTCTCTCTCTCTCTCTCTCTCTCTCTCTCTCTATCTATCTATCTATCTATCTATCTATCTATCTATCTATCTATCTATCTATCTATCTATCTATCTATCTATCTATCTATCTATCTATCTATCTATATATATATATATATATATATATATATATATATATATATATATATATATATATATATATATATATATATATATATATATATATATATGTGTGTGTGTGTGTGTGTGTGTGTGTGTGTGTGTGTGTGTGTGTGTGTGTGTGTGTGTGTGTGTGTGTTTTTTTTTCCCTTTTCGTATTGAAAGAGGTGAAAAAAGGGGCGGCGGTGATGATGGTGGAAAAAGATGACAACGACAACAGAAAAAGAGGTTGTGAGATGGCTTTCAACAGGCCAAGGACACTCGATGGAGGGTAAGGGGTCAGCTGTGAAAAGGATGAGGGGAGGGAGAGGAAGTATTAGGGAGATAGAGGAAGAGGAAGGAGAAAATGAGAATAGTTGAGAAGAGATATGAGGGTCGTTATACCAACACACACACACACACACACACACACACACACACACACAGTTTAAAGGCGGTAGCAGTTGGTGTGACCAGAAGCCATTTCCCTTAACCCTCATTAATGAATCCTCATAAATAAGGATTTTTTTTGTGTTAAATTTACAAAGTACGCAGTCTCTCTCTCTCTCTCTCTCTCTCTCTCTCTCTCTCTCTCTCTCTCTCTCTCTCTCTCTCTCTCTCTCTCTCTCTCTCTCTCTCTCTCTCTCTCTCTCTCTCTCTCTCTCTCTCTCTCCTAATCAAACACAACAATGCTACTTAATTTCGCTTACGGTCCAAACTAATGATAGTGTCGAGTAAATTAGTGGTGTCACTCTGCTTAGCCGGGTGTTGGTGAGGTATACGAGAGTGTTTTTCATTATGACACACACACACACGGAGAGAGAGAGAGAGAGAGAGAGAGAGAGAGAGAGAGAGAGAGAGAGAGAGAGAGAGAGAGAGAGAGAATGCCCAAGTACAGCCATGCATTACTCCCGCTACCAATACTGAAGAAAATTTTTGCACCGAAATACCATATACATTTTTTCCGCTCGTCCGTCGCTTCTCGTCCCACCCACAGGCACCCACGTCACTCGGCAGCCACTTTCGCATCTCCTCTACCCGTTGGTGTTGAAGCTTGGCTGATGCTGCCCTGCGCTACTCTTGACCGTGTTCACTCTAGGCGTTCTCAGCGATGCACATAAGCCCATATTCTAAAACGCTTTGCTCTCTCACAGTGACTGTTTTCCAAGGCCACAGTGATGATTGGCGTGGTTCCCTAGAGTGTTTCTCCTCTTAGTAACGCAAAAATCTTGTTGATCTCTCACTACAACGAAAAAATCCCGTTTAGCTTTAACTAGAGCCTTTTGAAAGTAGTGAAGGTGAATCGCGAAAGTCTTTCAGAATATGGTCGTCCTTACTTGTGAACCTTAATGCGAAAAAGAAAAAAAAAGATGGAAAATGTTCAGATAAAGTAGGTCATAAAATGTAAGCAACACTAGCGATGCTCAGCTCCCAAAGTAAGGTGTGAACAGTGCATTGGAATTACAGAACTGATGAAACAATAAGAAATAAGAAATAAAAAAATAGATATTATGCTGATGGTAAGCGTTGAAGGATCTCAGCGGACAGGACACTTGATGACTGCAGCTGGTGTGAGCGAGCATGCGCTGAAAAAAGTAAATAAATAAATAAATAAAAATAAACAGATAAGATAATAGAAATAGAAATAAATAAATAAATACCTGCTGGAAAATTGTGAAGGTTAGGAAGTCAGGGGATGCAAGGAAAGAATGAAAATAAAAGGAAGAGGGAATAAATAGACACAATGGGCAAAAACAAAAGGCATGTTGAATAGAAGCTAAGACAAATGAAAATATAATTCTATGTATAAAAAAAAATAGAAGAGAATATCCGGTATAAAATTAAATAAAAAAAAAAAACGAAATTGGTCTTAGGAGAGGTAGAAAAGAATCAACGAAGAGCGAAAGACTCATAAACAAGGGAGGAGGAGGACAAAAGGGGAAGAGAAAATTAGATTCAGACAGAAGGAAAGGGAAGTTTTTTTTTTTTTAGGACATGGTGAAATTATGTCACCTGAGAAGAGAGATAAACACAGGAGCAGGAGGAGCAGGAAGAGGAGGAGGAGGACAAAGAAAAGAAAAAAAGTAAGTGAAGAAAACAAATGCTAAAAACTGGGCAAAGTAAGAAAGATGACATACTCGTAGATACAGACAGACAGGCAGAGAAGCCAAAGTGGTTTAATTCAAACGGAAGACTACAGTAGTAGTACAAAGAAAGAGAGCGACAAGCAAAGACAAAATATCAGCGTATCTTCTGAAGGTGAGAGAGAGAGAGAGAGAGAGAGAGAGAGAGAGAGAGAGAGAGAGAGAGAGAGAGAGAGAGAGAGAGAGAGAGAGAGAGAGAGAGAGAGAGAGAGAGAGAGAGAGAGAGAGAGAGAGAGAGAGAGAGAGAGAGAGAAGAAGGAACAAGGAGGGTGAATGACATTAAGGAAAGGGATAAGTGGAAACTATATGAGAGCAATACATCTTTCAGGGTAAATGCATCACGCTGATGGAGAGCACGAGAGACTGACCTCGTAATTACTGGGAGAACCTTTTGTCCCGTCGTGAAGACACATAAGGTAATGGTGACGATGCGTGCGTGTCACTTCATTACACTCACAAATGGTAAAGACGTGGGCGGTGGGCTTAGTAATGCACACAGTCTGAATCATACATGAATTTCCCCAGTCTCCCTCTGTGCCGCGTCTGGTATCAATATTTTATTCTTTCCGTAGTCAGCGCGGGAGAGAATGTAGTGAAGAAGAGTTCAGACAAAATAAAGATCATGAAGTGTACTATGCCTGGAGGCCAAGTGTATTTTCTCTAAGTACTCAATACTCAGTAATCATGTTGTTAGTGCTCAGACATTAGGGAGCTTTAAGAGAAGATTAGACGCGTTTATGGATGGGGATGATAAGTGGAAATAGGTGGGTATATTTCATACAGGGACTGCCACGTGTAAGCCTGGCCACTTCTTGCAGCTTCCCCTATTTCTTATGTTCTTATGTTCTTATGTTCTCTGGCATCCCTGTGTCAACAAGGAGACTACTGAAGTTACAGGAATAGTAATTATAATTTATAAGTAATACAATGTCATATAACTGTGTGTGTGTGTGCGTGTGTGTGTGTGTGTGTGTGTGTGTGTGTGTGTGTGTGTGTGTGTGTGTGTGTGTGTGTGTGTGTGTGTGTGTGTGGCTGTGTGTGTTTTTTTTTTTTTTTTTTTTTTTTGAGAGGCGGGAACAGGAAGTCGGGCAGGCTGAGTGCTTAACAACTCCACTTGCTCTGCATCAAGTGGGAGAGTCAGGCCAGGGAGGGAGGAGGAGACGGGAAAGCAGTGTGGCAGTGTGAGATAGCGGCAGGGAAGAGGAGGAAAGGAAAAAAAGTTGCAAGGAGGAAAGAATGGAGAAAAGGGGAGAGGGAGAGGGAGCAGGGAAATAGAAAATTATAAGAGGATTTATTTATTTTTTATTCATTCTTTTTTTGTGTGTGTGTTGCACAAGTGGTGTTATGATGATTAACTCTCATCAGGAATGTGATTATTTGTAATTTGTGACTATTTCGTTGCCTTTGTCTTAATCTCTCTCTCTCTCTCTCTCTCTCTCTCTCTCTCTCTCTCTCTCTCTCTCTCTCTCTCTCTCTCTCTCTCTCTCTCTCTCTCTCTCTCTCTCTCTCTCTCTCTCTCTCTCTCTCTCTCTCTCTCATCCCAATAACTCAGTCGTCACTTTGCTATCGTGGCTGTAAAGGCTACAAAAATAATGGCAATGTAGTAACTCACGCATATGGTAACGTATTACCCACTAAATTAGAAAATATTACGTAAAATATTAGGGAAGAATAATAATAAATAAGGCGGAAAAAGATGAACTCTTTGTTCAAACCTTCGCTAAAAACCCTACCTCGGATGATTCACGGCGTGTTTCTCCCTCTCCTCCACCCACCGACTATTTCATGCTACCATTAAGATCCTTCGCAGTGATGTTGTCCATTCCGTCGTCTCCTTTCTCTGGAAGACTCTGGAACTCCCAGCCTGTTTCTGTATTTCCACTTTCCTATGATTTGAACTTTTTCAAGAGGGAAGCTGTCAGACACTTATCCTTCAATATTTGATTATCCCATTTGACCTTCGGAACTGTCATTCAAGAGGCCCTTTTTTTCATATTTTTATTCCCTTGGCTAGAGTCCCTCTTACATAAAAAAAAAATCGTTCACTATGCTAGGCTGATTTGGCGTCAGAACAACAGCGTGATTAATTCTTAGAACGATCAATATGCAATCAAATATAACAATTTTTTTTGTCAGCCTTGTTAATATTTGAAGTGTTTGGACGTATTTACTTTTGTGCTGTAGGGAAAGAAATTGTATCTATTGTGAGCGTTTTATATTTTCTGTCAGATTGCGTGTGTGCGTGTGAGAGAGAGAGAGAGAGAGAGAGAGAGAGAGAGAGAGAGAGAGAGAGAGAGAGAGAGAGAGAGAGAGAGAGGAGTAGCAATGGTGAATAGGGCAAGGAGGCGGAGGAGAAAGAGGAGGAGGTAAAGTTTCTCTCTCTCTCTCTCTCTCTCTCTCTCTCTCTCTCTCTCTCTCTCTCTCTCTCTCTCTCTCTCTCTCATACACACAGACTTCCAAAGCTCTTCCTTTTCAAACGTAGATGCAGATATCTAAGCACAGACAAAAATTATTACTTAGTGAAAGTTTGAATGACAACCAGCGGACGAAGAGAAGAAGCAGGTGATGGAATTGTGGTAGGTGGTGGTGGTGGTGGTGGTGATAGTGGTAGTATTACATGTTAATTTTACAATATCAGCAAAAGGAGTAAATGTTGTAAATTTGTTACTTAAATGCCACTGGTCAGTCACTGTGAACCCAGGTGTGTCTTGGGGCCCACCTGGTGTAAGGTACTGGCCTTGAACACTGTGAAGTCCCGTAACCTAACTTGACCTGACCGAGCCAGAACATTGATATATATATATATACTCGTATATATATATATATATATATATATATATATATATATATATATATATATATATATATATATATATATATATATATATATATATATATATATATATATATATATATATATATATATATATATATATATATATATATATATATATATATATATATATATATATATATATATATATATATATATATATATATATATATATATATATATATATATATATATATATATATATATATATATATATATATATATATATATATATATATATATATATATATATATATATATATATATATATATATATATATATTTTTTTTTTTTTTTTTTTTTTTTTTTTTTTTATTTGTTTGTTTATCTTTTACTGCGCATCACAAATCGGACACCACCTTACCAAGTCACGTGACGCATCGTGAATTCCAGGCGATGTATATACATTGCTTCCCATTCAATTTTCCATACTTATTTAGCCTATTATTCTCACTCTGGGCTACTTTCGTTGTGAGCAATATTGTGTTATAATTTAACGTACGAGGGTCATATATTTTCGATCTATTTTCAGTTTTTCCATATTCATTTATTTTATTCATGTATTTTTCTTTCCTTTCCTCTCATTTCTGCTCTTCATTCCACAGTACTCCAGGGACGTCATGTCTAGACGCGCCAGGAACGCAGATTACTTCCACTTTCTGTCTTTCCGGAGCCGCATGTAGTGTTTTCTCTTAAATCTTATGTTTTATCCCATGCCGAGTCTCATTCTCACGTAAAAAAAAAATGCTGAAATAACCTTCCATTTATTTATCAAACGCGAGAGAGGTAAAAATCGAGTGGGCGGCGCGGTGACTAGCCTGGTAAGTGCATGCCCACACTCTGGAATCCTATTAATACCTATACTCTTTTAGTCGTGGTTTGAAATATCCTGAACGTCAATAAGGATACGTCAATGTGAATGTGACAATGATGAAATGAACTTTGCCTCTCGAAAAAAAAAAAAAAAGAAAGATATGCCAGTGTTACGTCCATTACACTAGTAAACTCAGGAACTCTGCTCGTTTTCTTTTCCGCTGTGACTTGCACTGCCTTAAGAGAACACAGGATTATCGTGACACTTTCGGAACTAAATTTACTTCCATTCTTGACTTTCTTCTCTTTATTTGTAAGGGAGTAGCAAAATAACAGATTTACTTCTCACTGGTCGATGTCCTTCAGGCAATAAGAAATACTCGTATATCGACGTGGATATCTTCCCTACTCAGTGCTCGATCCCTCTGTAAACTTTTTGTTACACTTTCCTTTATTACTTTTATTCTGTTACATATGGGCAAGAAATGTAGGAATGGAAGGAAGAGCGGACGGGAGAAAGGGAGAGAGGGAGGCCCCAGGGGAGGGAGCATCAAGAAGATTTAAACCTCCCTGACTGTCATCGAGTCCATATAAATTTTCATCAGACGTCACTTGTAAACTACTCGTACTTCTGTTTTCTTCTTGCTCTGTTTATATCCCTTGATTCTTTCATTCCTTATTTCATCTCCCTCTCTCCTTCTCTCTCTCCTTTCTCTCTATTTAACTACGTACATCCACAACTCATCTTTCTCCTGCTCTGTTTGGTTTAGGTTGAGTTATTTACTTATTTTTTTTATTTTATTTATTCTGTGGTGTAGTTTCTCTCTCTCTCTCTCTCTCTCTCTCTCTCTCTCTCTCTCTCTCTCTCTCTCTCTCTCTCTCTCTCTCTCTCTCTCTCTCTCTCTCTCTCTCTCTCTCTCTCACACACACACACACACACACACACACACACACACACACACACACACACACACACACACACTTAAACGTCCTTCCGTCCCCTCACTTAGTCAACTCAGCGAAGAGGTTAATGGAATGATTTACATGTTTATGAATAATTCATATGTGGAGACTAATTCAAGACTTGACCACGTCTGCAGAATTTTGACAAGGTAAATATTGAGGTGGAGGACGTAAAATTAAAGAAATGGCTGACGAGGGAGACAAACAAGAAGAAGCAATTACAGATAATTAGACAGAGGAGGCAAATGTTGAAGATGTGTGCTCCCTTGGGAAGAAAATGAGGAATGGAAGGAAGAGTGAACCTGACTAATGAGCGGGTCACAAGTGCAGCCACCAGAGGGAGGCCAGCATTACTCTAGCTGTGGTAAAATGAAGAAAGAACAGACTGTAAGGATGCTGAAGATGGCCTACAGAAAAAAAATCATGAAGACAAGCCGCTGCACATCTTAGAGATACACAGACAAGAAATATTATCAAGTTAGAGAGCAAGGAGAGGCACAGTAAACCCAGGGAAAATTAGACACAAGGAGTGAAATTCCTCAATGGATATATATGAAAATAATAGATAGAGCAAGAAAACTTAATTGAATTGCCCTGATGGAAAATACGTGACATGAAAATTAAAAGCAATAAAGGCGACACTTTAAAGAGTTCTAATCTAATAATCTCATAAGATTAGATTTGCCGGAATGCAGAATACATAAACGTGAGATAAGGAGATTCCGTTAAGGGAATAAATAGTCTTGCTAATACTAAAACTCGATGAAGCGAAAGCAGGAAAATGGATGAGGCGAAAGGGGTAAGTGGGAAGAAAAACACCAGCACAGATATCTTAAACAGACTCGGCCAGCGACAGGAGGCCGCTGCACCCCCGCCACCTGGCCACCTGCACCTCCCTTATTGTTTAAGAAAATATGCTTTTTTTTTTTAATGAAGAAGGAACAATGGCCAAGGGCAACAAGAATCCAGTAAAAAAAAAAAAAAGGCCCACTGAGATGCCGGTCCCCGGATAGAATCCAAAGCGGCAGTCAAAAATTGATCCAGGGGCATTAATATATGAAGGCGGCGGTGCATTTGAAAGTAAAACATCATAGTATTTTTCACCGTAATGAGAGGCTTATAGATATAGCGAATGACATGTGGAAAGATGTAGACTTTATTTTTTGCCGCAAGTATTCCCCTAAAAATAGAAGACCAATCAATGGGAGCTAGTGTAGGGATCAGCAGAGAGAGAGAGAGAGAGAGAGAGAGAGAGAGAGAGAGAGAGAGAGAGAGAGAGAGAGAGAGAGAGAGAGAGAGAGAGAGAGAGAGATGTTTGGTGTTTCGAGAAGATAGGATAATTATTATACTTAAAAAAGAAAGGATGTAGTTGAAGTGTCCGTGCTGCTATAGTCTGACCTTCCTCAGCAATGACGTGTCTCCGGTGACCTTCACAAACCTAACTGCGCTCGTTGTGGAAGGCGCAAGGTGACAGTAATTTCCGGGCCGCCTGTGTAGCGTACACAAGACAAGCTGGTGTGTACTGTTACAGGAGGGTATCAGGTGCCTAGCAAGTAAAGATATTCGTAAAATGTTTGTTGATTCAAATATTGCTTTCCATCGTACCGTGTATCGATATTACAAGAATGTTTAGCACTATTACCGTCACTCTTAGTACTTCATTGCATTTATTTATCTATTTATCTATGTATCTATCTATTTGTCTGTCTATCTATCTATCTACCTATTTATTTGTCTATCTATTTGTCTATCTATCTATCTATCTACCTATCTATTTCCCTATTTCCTTCCAACTCTCCAATGATTCATTTTGCAATATGAACGCAAACGAGAGGATCATAATTCTTTGTGATGAACCCGGAGACCCGCGTCAGAATACATAAACATTCGGATTATACTTGTAACAGCTTTTATTTGTTTTGTAATTGGAATTTAATGGCCGCTGTACCTTAACAAAACACTGATGTCAATAGGATCCATCAATATTCATAGCTGTTCAAAATATTACCTTAATAAATATAACTCCCATCATCCCAGCACTGCCTCGCTCACCTCCACTCACGGCGCTGCTTCGACACTCCTACACTCATCATGCTTGCTATACTCACAGCGCTACTGCCACACGCATCACACTTCCAGCGCTGCCGCCACACACTCATCACACTCAAGTACCGCAGGGAATACTTGGAGTAATGCCTCCATTAATCAGTATTACCCATTGGTCCGGTTTAAGCCACACCTGCCGCGGGAGACCCATTCCAGCACGCCCATCCCTCTCGGTGCTTAGACGGGAATGTTTGCTAGTCGCCCATATCCTCTCTCTCTCTCTCTCTCTCTCTCTCTCTCTCTCTCTCTCTGTTCCTAAATCAAGCGAAAATCTGCTATTTCCCGCAAGGAGTGATCAGCCCGAAGAGCCAACATAACGTACGCTTCATAAAACACTAAATCAACGGTAAACCCGAACAAACCTACAAATATCAATACACAAAGCAATAATACTTCTGAACTATATTTCCTATCAATTTCAACAAAGCTACTCGGCGTGAGTTAGAGTTTTATTTTAATGTTGACGAGTCTCATAAGTTGCCAGCCCTGAGTCCCCTGCACCCCCCCCTTACCGGTCACTTGAGGTACAGAGTGACTTGTGTTGAAGTCCTGCGGTGGCGATTATCGTAATATTTCTCATCCATCCGTGCGTCAGGAGGGCTGCGGGTCGTGTGGTGAGTACTTGAGGGCGTGGGGGAGGCCAGGGTGTAAAACAGTAATAAGGGAACACTGGATAAAAGGACAAAAATTGAGACACGATAAGGTGTTTCCTGTCTGCTGGTATCCACACTGATTTCTTCCGTGGTCATCTCTCTCTCTCTCTCTCTCTCTCTCTCTCTCTCTCTCTCTCTCTCTCTCTCTCTCTCTCTCTCTCTCTCTCTCTCTCTCTCGATTTTAATGTCTCCTCCTCCTCCTCCTCCTCCTCATCATCATCATCATCATCATCATCATCATCGTCATCATCATCATCATCATCATCATCATCATCATCATCATCATCATCATCATCATCATCATCATCATCATCATCTTCTTCTTCTTCTTCTTCTTCTTCTTCTTCTTCTTCTTCTTCTTCTTCTTCTTCTTCTTCTTCTTCTTCTTCTTCTTCTTCTTCTTCTTCTTCTTCTTCTTCTTCT
>NW_026973707.1:185000-225000 GCF_035594125.1 Scylla paramamosain
TAAATAGAGAAAAAAAAAACTGAAGGTATTTCGAAAGTGGCGCTAGCAAAAAGTTTTGTAAATTTTTGTACAGAGACAGTATCAAATGAAGCAGTGCTAACAAGAATGAACGAGAAGTGAATTGTTGTAAATAAGAAAAGAAGATGAATGCGTTATTTAGGACATGTTATGAGGAGAGGAAAGACTCAGAATCTGAGTTGAACGGGAAGAAGCCCTGGTAATGAAGCAAGAGTCGTTCAAAGAGAGAAGGCTAAGGCTGTCACAGTAAGGGCAGCGAAATCCATAAATACGGCTGGACATTTGCGAAGAAGAGAAGACAGGAAGGTGCAGCATTCCCTGGTCGTCACCGTCTTGAGGGGCACGGCACTCTGATAGTTCGATATGTTGACATCTGTTTTCCACTCGACCCTTGATGACCTCGCCGCTTATACAACATCCCCTGCAGCCTGGCGGTGCCTCCTTCCTTGCATTTCAAGGACAAAGGCTTAGTGCAGTAAGTGAGGCAAGCGTTGTGCGTTTCCTTGAATCTCATCAGACTCGGCAATCATTTATCACGTGTCACGCCTCAGTATTATTGCACGTTTGGTGTTATTCATCCAGAGCCATGTCACGACCGCTCCACTGACAACACTGTCATCGCTCACATTCTTGCCAATTATGGGACTGACAGATGAAGCAACCACTAAGTTACTGTCACGCCACCATTGTTTTTCCAGTGTAGGACAAGAGAAAAGGAATATATGGTTTCGTCACGTAATGGAATAACAGAGGTGGTATGGCAGCAACTTTGTTCATTGGTTCGTCTTAATAATCACGGCATTGCCAAGAGTAGTGAAGGTGACGGAGCCATTTTCATTACTTTAGCTATGACATAGCTAGAGAAATCTTTTCTGGACGGACCAATTCCAAGAAATCTAGTGGCAGGGAAGAAGTGTGAAATTTGATACATAATCACACAGGAGTATCTAAACACCTCGTGCATCCATAAGTTACAGTAATCTTGATCTTCAGAATGCAAGGAGGAAGGAGGCACCTTGAAGAGGGACATTGAGGTTGTGGTTATGGGAGCAGCGAGGTCATGCAAGGTCATGTAGAAGGCATTTGGGAGGGTTGTAAGCATCTTTATAAACATTGACTTGATGATTCTTCGATAAACAATAAACCTTGATAAGATAAGGAAGCACAAACAAATCATTGATATATTCACAATTTAATGGGGACATTTGCATTAACGTAAGTCTTCTTCTTCTTCTTCTTTCTATCTTTCCTTCTTTTACTTGTGCCCTAAAGATAAGGTAACGTTTGATCTTATAAACTAACCGATATATTTTGTGTTTCATCATTATCAGAGGGTGAGGGGACACGACTCTCACCTCAAACAGCCTAATGAATTTGCTGTTCTGAATCCACATCATCATCATCATCATCACCAGCCTCTAAGTTAGCCTTATCCACAACTTCCTCCACTCATGTGTGTCGCGAGCCTGTCCACCCTAGGCCGACCCGGCAATAACTGCACAGTCCTAAGAGAGAATGACAAACACTAAACACTCGTATGCAGCTAATGCTTAAGTTCAAACAAGTGAACGATGGGTGTCTGGTTCTCACATCATTCTTGCCTCAGTCACGTGTCATCTGTCAACCGTTCTTTGTTTTCTAGAAGTCTTTATCATTTCTCTTCATACTGCGGCTTACCTTTGACTCTCTCTCTTTTTTCTTATATTTTCTTTTGTGACGGCACTCGTCGACCTGTCAGTCTCCTTTGTTTCTTAAAGAGGCGGAGACTCTTGATAGGCTTTTGGTCTCGTCCTGAGTTGCCGTCTTGTTACCAGGTTTCTAAGAACTTACAGGACGTTAGACCTCCGGATACCTATCTGCATGTTTCTAAATTTTTTTTTTTTACACACCGCGTAGTGTAGTGGTTAGCACGCACGGCTCATAACCAAGAAGTCCCTGGGTTCGAATCCCAATTATCCAAAATTATAATTCCTCGGTAGTATAGTGGTTAGTATCCCCGCCTGTCACGCGGGAGACCGGGTATTCGATTCCCCGCCGGGGAGGTACACATACTTTTAAAACAACGAAACTGTGGTAGGTACAGGGTACGAGAAAGATTTAAGAGTTATAGTTAGCTCTGAACTCCGCCTAGGAAAACAATGCATAGAGGCCAGAAACAGGGAAAATAGGGTATTAGGATTATTTTTTAGGAGTGTTAAAAGTAGAAGGCCGGAAGTAATATTAAAGTTATACTTGGCGCTGGTCAGACCTCATCTAGGACTACGCTGTGCAGTTCTGGTCCCCACATTACAGGAAAGATATAGGTCTATTAGAATCAGTACAGAGGAGAATGACTAAAATTTATTCTGTACAACGAAAAACACAGACGAAGTTTTTTTTGACTATAATATTATGTAACAGTACTGGCATCTACAATTATATATATATATATATATATATATATATTATATATATATATATATATATATATATATATATATATATATATATATATATATATATATATATATATATATATATATATATATATATATATATATATATATATATATATTGCTTACAGTCAAAACAACAATAAACTTACATGTGCTTTATACCATAATTTCTTGAGACCTGAAGTACTTCCTACTGTTTTTCATTTTTATTTCAAGAATTTGCGTAACACCTTTTACTGGTATTCTGTAATTAACCTCAAGGGTCTTCTGTATTAGTAATTTTTGTAAGGAAAATTCCTTAGCATCTTCCCTTTAGTGCAGTCTTCAGTAGTGTTCCTTCATAGCCTTAGTTGAAATGGGTGTGTTGATGCTCCTTGTCCTCAAACAAAATTCTTTGCTGTCACACGTAATGAATAAATGATAAAGGGCATGATCATTCTCTCTCTCTCTCTCTCTCTCTCTCTCTCTCTCCTCTCTCTCCTCTCTCTCTCTCTCTCTCTCTCTCTCTCTCTCTCTCCTCTCTCTCTCTCTCTCTCTCTCTCTCTCTCTCTCTCTCTCTCTCTCTCTCTCTCTCTCTCTCTCTCTCTCTCTCTCTCTCTCTCTCCTCTCTCTCTCCTCACTCTCTCTCTCTCTCTCTCCCTCTCTCTCTCTCTCTCTCTCTCTCTCTCTCCTCTCTCTCTCTCTGTGTGTGTGTGTGTGTGTGTGTGTGTGTGTGTGTGTGTGTGTGTGTGTGTGTCATTCTGCCTACACACACCTACAGTATTTCATCATCATCACAGGCAAACAGCACAACTTCACCATAAAATCGTGAGCCATGTACAACTTTCTCCACACGTGTCTATCCACTGGTCATGAAGGACGTCACGAGATGTGGATGTGATGTACTGAAGGGAGGGACTTTCTTTGGTCGTGGGCAATGCAGTGCATGTTATGAAATGACCACCAGCACATGCCAGCTGGCCAATTCTTACAAACTTACACTAAATCTTTGCCTGACTTCTTGACTCTCCATGTCAAACTGACGAGGCAGACTTACAGTAATTTACATACATGTGGTCTCTCGCCATTCAATGAAAAAAAAAAAGTCATAAATCATGTCACATTGCACCCTTTTCCTTCACACACTGCCATAAATACTACATGCGGGAAGACCAAGATGATTCTTCTTCGTCAGGTGACTGTTTCAGATTTGTTAACAGCAACACAGCATCACTATCTCTGTGATTGTTTGTAATTACACCCTCGTACCTGTGTGTACCGGCACGCAAAGGTCAAAGTAAAAATATTCATGAAGTTAGTGTTGGATTTGTAATATTACACGCACACACATGAGAGAGAGAGAGAGAGAGAGAGAGAGAGAGAGAGAGAGAGAGAGAGAGAGAGAGAGAGAGAGAGAGAGAGAGAGAGAGAGAGGGAGAGAGAGAGAGAGAGAGAGAGAAGTTGGATTTGTAATATTACACGCACACACATGCGAGAGAGAGAGAGAGAGAGAGAAGAGAGAGAGAGAGAGAGAGAGAGAGAGAGAGAGAGAGAGAGAGAGAGAGAGAGAGAGAGAGGAGAGAGAGAGAGAGAGAGAGAGAGAGAGAGATGAGGGAGAGAGAGAGAGAGAGAAGTTGGATTTGTAATATTACACGCACACACATGCGAGAGAGAGAGAGAGAGAGAGAGAGAGAGAGAGAGAGAGAGGAGAGAGAGAGAGAGAGAGAGAGAGAGAGAGAGAGAGAGAGAGAGAGTATTGTCTCAAACAGTGTGGTAAATTTTCTCGTGGAGCAAAGAATTCCTGGTGATGAGTTAGGTCATTGCATACGTGGCAAGTATGTGCCCTTAGAGAATGATAACCTTAGGAGAGAAGTATGCAGATGATGAGGAAAGAATAATACAATGACACAGTCTTTAAGAACAACACTCATCCTGTTCAGGGAAAACAGTAAACTTTCTTCACATTACTCTTGTTGTGACTGCCACGATTAAGGAAATGTCCGCCACCAGTCATTGAGAAGCTGACGACATGTGACTTTGCTTTGCTGGTTCCTCGCCAAAGTACATATAGATCATTAAGAAACTGCCTCAGTAACCCTTACGGCTTGTCTACAGTTGTCACACTGGCTTCTCCTGCACTGGCGGTTGACATCAAAAGAGGTAGAGTGTCACGTGATGTACTTGGCTCTTTTCATGTCGCCGCTATCTTACCACGCAAACCAAGGGAAAGTAAGACCATAAAGAGGAAAAAAATAAGCATAAGGGAAATATCAAGAAGCCAGTCGGCCTACACGTGACAGTCCCTGTGTGGAACATGTTTACTTTTAACCCACTATCATCACTACTCACAAATTGATCTAATCTTCTTTTCCTTTGTTGCTGATGAGTAGCAGTAAAGACTAATTTTGTGTGATGCTCAGTTCCAGTGCACTTAAGATTCTTACAGATTTTAATTGTACTCAGCGGTTTATACTGTTTATCTACTTATTTCTTTAAGTATAGTGTCACAGAGTTGTCATTACACGAGACACTGCAAGATGAAGCAAATCAGGTTAGTATTGTGGCTGTATATTCGCATCGTGGAGGGCAGGGCAGGTTACAAGTAACGCCAACCAGTGCCCTCAGTGAGGAGCATACACACACGCACACAGTCACCTTATCAGGAAATTTTACACAAAATTAACGAAATGTGTCACAAATCACATAAAACTTAGGTCGCTTCACACACAGCCTCTAAGGAAAACCTGTAGAAGCGCTCTTATTACTGGCAATATGATCTTTTCTATTGCGGTGTTGTACCTCCTGTGACCTACTGTGACCTGTGTCTTTACGATTCTCCCCTGAAAAGAACAAAAATCTCTTTATAGGGCAAGAATTGTTTGCTTCTGTTGTCGTGTTGCATCATTATCATAGTACTGCTCAATCCATCACTAAACAATATACAAGAAAATGAAACATATTGCAAGAGGATACAAAAGGCTACAAATGCTTTATATTATATATATATATATATATATATATATATATATAT
Source organism: Scylla paramamosain (assembly GCF_035594125.1). Taxonomy (NCBI): domain Eukaryota; kingdom Metazoa; phylum Arthropoda; class Malacostraca; order Decapoda; family Portunidae; genus Scylla; species Scylla paramamosain. The sequence continues at coordinate 190,464 of NW_026973707.1, forward strand.
ATATATATATATATATATATATATATATATATATATATATATATATATATATATATATATATATATATATATATATATATATATATATATATACTCGTATATATATATATATATATATATATATATATATATATATATATATATATATATATATATATATATATATATATATATATATATATATATATATATATATATATATATATATATATATATATATATATATATATATATATATATATATTTTTTTTTATTTATTTATTTTTTTCATTACACTCCTATATCGATTGTTGATCTCAGTAACCTTGTCTTTATATAAAAAAAAAAAAATAAATAAATAAATAAAAAAAAAGTCGCGATATCTCTGCTTCTTTGCCTCTTCGCTCGTAATGCTGTCGTCTCGTCCTCCACCAGAGAAAACAAAACACATATGCCAGAAATACAGCAAACCGTTTAGTAGGGTTCATCTGTAGTTGACTTAAAATTAGAAGTCCCGAAGTAACATTGAGGTCAGCTGGCGCTGGTCAAACCTCACCTAGATGGTCCTGTTCAGTTCTGCCTCCTGTATTTCAGGAAGGATGTGGGCCTGTTAGAATCAGTACAGAGGAAAATGTCTACAAGGAAACAAGGCAAGAAAGAAAAAAAAATCGTTACGAAAGAAGATTGAAGATAAAATTACATTCCTTAGAGAGGCGCAGATTACGAGTGGATCTGGTAGATGTCTTTTAGTTGTGTAAAGAGATCAGAGGATGAAAAGATTTAGGATCTATAGTTAGCTCTGATATTCGTCAGGGAAAACAACACACAGACCAGAAATAACGCAAACTGTGTTGTAGAATGATGTTTTGGAGTGTTAAAAGTAAAGTCTTGAAGAAATATTAAGGTTATATTTGACACTCGTCATACCTTATCTAGACTGAACTGTGCATGGCCCTCATATTACAGGATGGATACAAGTCTATTACAGTCAGTACAGCTTAAAAACGTTCAGAAATATTTCCTAGGAAAGGAGGTCAAAGTTTTGGAATCTACATTTTTTTTCCTGGAGAGGCGACGAGTAAGAGTTGCTTCCATAAATGTTATATAAGCATAACAAGAGTGACAAACTAAATTCTTAGGGTCAGTAATCAGGATAGGACAAAAATAATGAGGCCAAATTTGATATAGCTGAATTTAGAAAAAAAAAAAAAAAAAGGTGGCAAGTAATTGGTGCTCAAATAAAGTAGTGGGTTAATGGAATACCCTCAAGAATCAGTTTGTTAGTGCTGAATTATTAAGACGACTTAAAAAAAAGACTGGGCATAATTAAAGTGGGCATGATGGGTGGAAACAGATAGGTATGTCACTGTATATAGAAGGACCTGTTCCCTTCTTGCACCTTGTATTTTCTGATGTCATTATATTCTTACAACACTAAGTAGTAGCTGGAGTTTAGACAAAAGGCCTTCTCGTCTTGCAGGATTAACTTATGATTATATTTTGTGCGCAATCCTGAAAGAAATCATCATACGTATCTAAATGCACAGAACATTCTACTCGACTTAGGATCACTTACAAACTTTTACGTGTCTGCAGAAATGCAGACATGGATGGAGTTCAGCGACTTGTTAAGCCGATGTAGCGTTGCCGGCACAAGGCCAGTGACGATGTTTGTAACAGTTATTTACACGACAACTACAACTACAGAGTAAAAGTAAAATATAGCAACGAATTAAAAGGAATTAACTTTTAAGGAAAACAAATTACCGCCGTGAAAAAAAAGTTCCTTCTTCTCAATCATCTTAATAACAGGTATAGCAATATTTTGCTGGTGAAGTGAGCAAGGTACTGCCAGACCTGTTGTTTTGAAAAGGTGGAGGAACATCATGATGGCGGGAAAGGCTAATTAACAGGATGAATAGAAGGAGAAAAGGAAAGAGGTGAAAAAAAAAAAAACGCAGTTGCCTTGCACGATGGAAAAAGAAATGGAAGAAACAGACAACCGAAGACAAGGATGAGGAGGAGAAAGGGAAACAGGGAAAACAGAAATAGATGAAGAAGAATGAAAGGAACAAACATCTGAACACAACAAAATAATTATATGGAAAGAGATGCTGCATATACTTATGAAAGAGATATATAGAAAAGTACACTAAGAAAAGAGAAAGTTACAATACTCATACTGCTCTTCTAGACAGGGTGGAATCAAAAGCTTTTCGTCTCATCAACTCCTCTCCTCTAACTGACTGTCTTCAGCCTCTCTCTCACCGCCGCAATGTTGCATATCTAGCTGTCTTCTACCGCTATTTTCATGCTAACTGCTCTTCTGATCTTGCTAACTGCATGCCTCCCCTCCTTCCGCGGCCTCGCTGCACAAGACTTTCTTCTTTCTCTCACCCCTATTCTGTCCACCTCTCTAACGCAAGAGTTAACCAGTATTCTCAATCATTCATCTCTTTCTCTGGTAAACTCTAGAACTCCCTGCCTGCTTCTGTATTTCCACCTTCCTATGACTTGAATTCCTTCAAGAGGGAGGTTTCAAGACACTTATTCATCAATTTTTGACCACTGCTTTGACCCTTTTATGGGACTGGCATTTCAGTGGGCATTTTTTTTATTAGATTTTTGTTGCCCTTGGCCAGTGTCACTCCTACATAAAAAAAAAAAAAGAAAAATAGGAACAAAAAACAAAAAAACAAACAAACTAAAAAGAGGAAGGAAGAACATCGAAGACTAATCTAGAAAGAAAGAAAAAAAGATAGAAATCTTTGATGGCAATTAATCGTTTCAGTCCAGTAATCGTTATGGAATTTTCTTTACACTAACAACAAAGTATGGAATCTTTATAAGCCTCTACAAGAAAGAACAGGATTAAGAGAACAGGTTTTGCAGTTTGTATCCCGTATGATGTGTAGAGGTGGCTGTGGAACAAGAGGAAATGTCTCAGAGTGGCCAGTGATTAAGGAAAGATGTGTGAAATAGCACCCGCTCTTCACGATCTGTCTCCATCACCCTCGGCATCACAAGCTGCACACAGGTCTCATATGATCTCGTTGCTGCAAAGCCTATATACTCGTACAGTTGGTGAATCAGTCTGTGGCTGTAAATAGAGATAATGGAAGACCCCTGACCTTGTTGTTGGGAAGCCTCGATAAAGTCAGTCAGTCAGTCGGCAGTTGTGAATAGCAGAGGCACTGGAAGACAACTCTGCTTTTCCTTATTCTTGGATATGACCTTGTTGTTGGGAAGCCTCAGTAAAGTCAGTCAGTCAGTTGTAAATAGAGGTGCTGCAAGACGCCTTTGTTCTTCTTTATTCTTGGATATGACCTTGTTGTTGGGAAGCCTTAGTAAAGTCAGTCAGTCAGTTGTAAATAGAGGTGCTGCAAGACGCCTTTGTTCTTCTTTATTCTTGGATATGACCTTGTTGTTGGGAAGCTTTAGTAAAGTCAGTCAGTCAGTTATCAGTAGAGGTGCTGCAAGACTCCTTTGTTCTTTATTCTTAGACAGAAGTAAGCATTCGTCTTGATAAGTGAAATAATAACACAGGAATGTATAACAGTGTATTCGATACCACCTTTAAGAATGGGTGTTTTACTGTATGTGGAACACACACACACACACACACACACACACACACACACACACGCACACACACACACACACACACACACACACACACACACACACACACACACACACACACACACACACACACACACACACACACACACACACACACACACACACACACACACACACACACACACACACACACACACACACTGTCCCATAATCACCATTGATGACCTGGAAATAATATTTTGACATTCTTTGCCCCACCTTAAACAATTACTGAAGACATCAGACTTACTTCAGTGGTGTCCATAATCAGCATTTCCTCGTCTTCTGTGACGAGTGATGGAATCATTTGGACAGCAAACATTAATCCATGTTGTGGAATATACATCAAACCACAAATAATATAAAAGTCATCAGATGAATTACAAGTGCAACAAGAGCCACGTTTACCATTTATGCACACAGTACATGAGGTGAATTAGATACACATGCTTCTGTTGCTCTTCCAGGCTGTACCTTTCCTTTCTTCTTTCAGAGTGCTGGATAGATTGTCCAGGTATTGGCTGTAAAACTTATGATAACTTTTACACCTTTGCTTGGAGAATTTCATTACGTGAATGAAGGATCCATGTATCTTATCTCACATCACACCTGGGGTGCCCACATTTGTCATTTTGGCCTCAATTTCAAGCTGAAAATGTTAAACACAACATTTTCTCATGAGTTCGTATAACTCATCTCATTGAAAAATTATGTGAATTATTATAATTACAATATCTATTATTTACATACATGACGTAATGGTTCCTACTTTATTGAAAATGTATCAGTGGTCAGCCTCACAACAAACTAGATATAAACAATGTGTGAAAAAGAAAAGCAAACGAAAAAAAAATTCCTGACAAAGCTCCTGTACCGTAGTGTTGGAAAGTCCTCAAGAACATTTGCCACAGAAAGCTCAGGATTATACCTCCTTCGCTGCCTGTATGACAATGTTCTCTCCATCTTCCGCTGGCACAGCTGGAAGTCAGGAGTAGCTGTCCTCATCTCCTGCTGCACCACATTCAAATGAAGATGGATGACATCTTCATCATCATCTTGAGACAAATCCTGAAATACACAAGCCAGGAAATATTAAATTATATCCCCAAGCAACGAATGAGCCTATATAGCTCTACTTGCATAAATAAATAGGACTACCTCTCTTCCCAGGCAACTACCTTGGAAAAAACCATACTGGGACCATAGAACATGAGACCAGCTCACTAACAACTATGCAACAATCAATCAGTGGCTAGGAACACACGCCGAGGGATGTAACCAGCCACACGTACACCAAGCAGATATCACATGAACACATATCTCAGGTTTCTGACGCTTCACCAAACTATCATTAATGGTCCCTGACACTCTCTTCCTGAATGGCTCGTTTCTCACCTCGATTTCTGTCTGGACAACCTTTTTTTTTTTTTAGCTCCAGAATACAGCTTGGTGTTAATGGCAGCCTTAAAAGCTTCATCTTATTCCTCAGTGACTGCCTACAGCACCGATGAAATTTACAAGATTTTGAGAATCAACAATTAAAATCAGTATTGTGTTTAATGTGTTATCTATAAAAAATACAGATATTCTAGTCAACAGATATAAAATTACTTAGAGGATCTCCAAGGTATGGATAATCTTTCAGCAGGGCATTCAGTATAGTGGAATACCCTTTCCTGCACACCAGACTGAAGGAAGACATGAGACTTTAGGATTTCTTATGTGATAAAGAATTTTAATATCAGTAAACAGCTTTACAATCTACACTGAAAAGTGAGTGAATTTACTTGAATTGGGTGGAAGTGTGTGAAAGAGAGAAAGAAGGGAGGATTACAGTCATCATGTTCTGTGCTACTGAGTGGAGGTCCCATGCTGGTGTGGGGTGGGGTGGCTGTGAACCCCTCTCTGATTACATCCCTACTCATATGCGCGTGGTTTTGTTTTATAGGTGTGAGTGCAGGCTGGTATCTATCATGTGACATGCCTTTCTGGGCACAATATTGGGGGCAGCCTTCTGTCTGCAGGTTGCTCATCTGCCACTTCCTATTCTCCACTAATCTGCACTTAATTCACCATTAATAAGCTTGGGTGACTTGCTCACTAAAGAAAATTTATATCACCAAGAGATACAGTGTAACTATTCTGCCAACAGAAAAATAAGTCTCTTAAAACTTCAAGGTGATGAGGGCTTGGACCTTCCGTGCAGTTGTTACAAAAAAAAATATATATATAAAATATTCGTGGAAACAAACCCAACAACCTTGCTTTCAATTCGTAATATCTATTGGTCACTCAAGATTACAAAAATTAAGAATATTTTCTTCAAAGTTCGAAGGGAAAACACGTGCTTCGACCATGTTTGGCCTTGCTCTTGCAATCCTGATACCTTCCCTTACCTTGACCTTAAGCCTTCGTGACGCTTGGCACACCCCAATGTTAACTGCACTCTCCTACACAGACAAGTAGTGCAGGTGATACATTTCCGTGGAAATATCGAAAATCGCATATTTCTCCTCGTTGTCAGTAGCTGGCATCTTTTTTTGCTCTTTTTTGCATGATCTTGATCTTGATGATACAGGTTGCACAAGATAGCTCCTGAGCCAGGCCTTTGGATCGGCAACTCCTGTAGAAGGGGAAAAAAAAGAAAAACGAACAGCATCCTCTATCCTAATTGTTCATACACCTGGCACGCCACATTCTCTCCAGAAACTCTTTCACCGCCTCAATCATCCTTTCATTCGCCTCTCTACACAGTCCCAGCAACAACACCATCCATTCCTTTCCTGTCTTCTCCACTCTTTCATTCCTATCATGCCCTAACTCAGTCAGTATCACTTGCATCATCTCATTCCTGTCTCTGGCATACTTCACACACTCCAGCACCACATGTTCCACCGTCTGATCCTCTCCCGTGTCACACATCTGGCACACTTTGCTGCGGGACTCAGACCACCTGTAACTCCTTGCATTCACATCCATACACTGTGCCCTCGCTCGGAAGAGAAGATCACCGCCCAGGCGTTCATCATACCACCTTTCATACCTCGGGGCCTCTTTCTCCTTGTACCATTCCAGGGTCTTCTTTCTTTCCATCTCATTCTTCCATTCATTCAGTCCCACACATTTCACTTCTTTGTCTATCTCATTCTTCCATTTTCTCACATCCCATTCGGCTCCCACTCTGCCTCCTCTTGTTACCACCCATTCACGCTCATTTTGATTCCTACCAGCCATTCTTATCGCCCACACAACTTGCAATCCATTCCTGTCTGTCATTCTCATGCATCTCTTCCTCCATTTGCTTCCACTTTCATTCCACAGGTACACCTTCCTTGCTATTCTTGCATCATCCATTCTCTCAAGCCTAATCTTGTACCTAAGTGTGGCTTTTGTGAGTCTTTCTCTAAAGGTGCTCCATCCCATGTCACCTCTCAAGGCTTCAACTGCTGTGCACCTCGGTGCACTCAGTGCCATCCTTGCTACTCTATTCTGGCCCACTTCTAACTTATCAATTTCACTTTCATTCCATGCAATCACATCCATAGCATACATTATACTTGGCCACAGCCACACTCTTCCACACTTCTCTCAACACATCATACTTACTTGCTCTCATCCTTGCCACGCTTCCCAATCGACCTACCCACTGGTTTACCATACTTATCTTTTCATTCTTTGCCTTTGCACACCCACTAGGACTCATCCACATCCCCAGGTACTTGTATTCTTGCATCTGTCTCAACTCATTCTCTCCAAGTCTTCATACCACATTACTTTCATCCTCTGACCTATTCACAATCATTACTTTGCTTTTCTCACTGCTAAACCTTACTCCAAAGTCTTTACCATAGCCATCCACCACATCCAACAAACCTTCTCTCGTGTTGATTCTGATCTTGTTCTTGCTTAACCAAGACGTGAAAACCCGGACACATCCGAAATGTGACTCAAAGTCACTGTACTACACACCAGCAACATCTAAAACATATTACAGTGGATAGTAAATTGATTTCACAACCTCAGATGTCCCACAATTACATGCAAGTCTCCTTAACACACACAAATAATAGTAAATTAATTACATCTGGCCAGTTGAAAACCTGAACACAAAACGAAATATCACTGAGTGTCACTACTCTGGACATCAGTAACACTTTAAACATCTCACAGTAGCTAGCAATTGTATTCCACAACCTCTGACACACCACAGCCACGTGCATAACTCTTTAACACACACAAATAACAGCAAAACATTTACACCTAGGAGCGGGACTTGGCATTTATCCAGCAGCATCCAAAGAAAACGTGCCACACATCACCACCTCATACCCTCTTATTGAAGAGCCGACCTACGATTTCTTTCCATAACCACATGAATTCACACACCAAAATCAATTTTTTATGCTACCTTTATAATGCATAGCAGGTTGAATAGAGAACAAAAAAATCCCGAAAACGTGATGCACAGAAAACTGTTAGCGTAACGAAAAGGTAATTTGCAGAGGGTAAATTACGAAAATATTTATCCTTAGGAAAAAGGTTGGCTTCGGCGGAAGGATGAATTATGCTCGTAATTCACTCATTTGACCAAGTTTACCTTTAGCTCACACAGATTTATCCTTTTCTTACCTCATATTTTCTTTACAGTGCAGTATTGGAAGGAAAATCACTGTCGCGCCCGTGAGGGAGTGATGCAGTGAGTGTTGGAGGATATGGCGTGGCGGTGACTCGTGGCGGGAATAGTACGTGCGGGTTAACGCAACACGCCACCCCGCCATCCCTCACTTACCCCGAGGCGTCTAGTAAAATTCGGCCATTTGTTCAGCGGCAGCAACGGAACACGGGGAGGCGGCAACACACCCCACGTGATGCAGCACACATGGGGGAGGGAAATATGAAAACAGCATTTGTTCGCCACGGTAAAACAAAACGCCAGCAGCAAAAACCACGCTCCCCGCCGCTGACGGAGCCAACACACAGCCCACAAACCACGCTCCCCGCCGCTGACGGAGCCAACACACAGCCCACAAACCACGCTCCCGCCGCTGACGGAGCCAACACACAGCCCGGCCTGGAATCACAGACATTACGTGTATTGTAGCGTACCTGAGCCGCGGGGAGCCGAAAGATGGTACGCACAGCTAATGCTTTTGTGTCAAGAGCTGCGTAATGGTATCCAGCAGACCAGCGGGCGAGGCGGGGCCCTTACACTGCAAGGAGGAGGAGGATAGGAGAGCAATGAACGGTGGAAATAAATCCAGATGGGAAGTGGAAAATGGGAAGTGGGAGAGACAGACAGACAGACAGACACAAAGAGAGAGAGAGAGAGAGAGAGAGAGAGAGAGAGAGAGAGAGAGAGAGAGAGAGAGAGAGAGAGAGAGAGAGATTTCCTGGGGAGGAACTGTGTGTGTGTGTGTGTGTGTGTGTGTGTGTGTGTGTGTGTGTGTGTGTGTGTGTGTGGGTGGAGGGACAGGAAAGCTATGGAGGGAGTATAGGAGGGAAGAGAGTGTGGGGGCGGAAGAGATGTGAGTGTGTACGTATGTGTCTGTGTGGGTGGAGGGGGGGAGGGCTAAGAGTTAAGAGGGAGAATACGAGAAGGGGAGAAAAAGTGGGTGCGTGAGTGTGTGGGGGAGGAGGATGGCAGAGAGAAGGAGAGTAATTACAGTCTGAAAAATGTGAAGAGAGGTTGATAAGAGACAGGTGTGAATGGGAGGGAGGATATGGAAGAAGGCTGGGGTGAGGGGCGAAGTGATGGGGAGTGGAGATGCGGATAACGGAAAGGCGTGAATGGGAAGTGGGAAGAAGAGTTACATGGAGGGAGAATGATTGGAGAGAGTGTTTGGGGAGTAGAGAGGGAGAGTACTGGGGGAGGGAAGCAGAGAGAGGGAGAGGGAAGGGTTACACAGCGGAGTGTTGGAGGGAGCGAGTGTAGCCAGAGGTAACGCACAGGAAACTCATCATTGTGTGTGTGTGTGTGTGTGTGTGTGTGTGTGTGTGTGGTGGTGGTGGTGTTTTGTCACCCCTCATTGCACTAGAAAAATAAATGTTGAGTTACCCACAGACGTTGATGTATCGCCAGTCTGGGAGCCTCTGCACCAGAGAGGCGGCGTGGCTGGTGAGGAGGAGGAGGAGGAGGAGGAGGAGGATGGAGTAACGAGAAGTGCATTATATTTTTATCCACTTTTTTTTTTTGTGCATATTTCCTCCTTTGTTTTTGTTTGTTTTTTGTTGTTTGGCTCTTGGCTGTTGTTGTTGTTGTTGCTGCTGTTGTTGTCTTCTTTTTCTTTATTCTTTTGTTTTCCTTTTCTTCCTTATAATAATAACAGTAGCAAGTTAAGGAGAAAGAGAATAATAGCGAATAAGAGAGAGAGAGAGAGAGAGAGAGAGAGAGAGAGAGAGAGAGAGAGAGAGAGAGAGAATGAGTGTGGTTGTGCGTGTGTGTGTGAGAGAGTGTGTGTGTGTGTGTGTGTGTGTGTATAAGTCAGAGGTGATTAGATTTCACGAGTACTGTTTGTGCGCCAAGGCCGGATGGTGCAGTGTCCTTGTCAGACTACCGCTGGATACTATTATGACAACACTCTTGGCACCTCAGGAACTTCCACAGAACGCTGCCAAATGCCATCTTAGCCTCGCACTGAATCCCGAGAAGCAAAGTGACGGTAGTTTAAAAGTTAGGCATGTAGAAAAAACAAATTTGACGATAGAAGGAATAAGGTGACAGGGTCGTGAAGCGTGGCATACTGTTAGAGAGAGAGAGAGAGAGAGAGAGAGAGAGAGAGAGAGAGAGAGAGAGAGAGAGAGAGAGAGATGGTACAGTGTGGTATTCCAGATTGGTGTTGAGTCGTGACAGTGCCAGCCGTTCACTCCGATCATTATATAGTTGATGCCGAAAGTGAAGAATAGAAAAAAAAAGGAAAGTAATTGTGGAAGGCAACACTTGACATAAACGCTTTAAACAATGACTCTTGCAGATCACTGTTGCACATGCGTTGGCTCAGGCTACGTTAGGTCAGCTCAGGTTTAGGGGCGCTACTTTGGCACGCGATCTACACAGCCAACGTGATCTACAAGAGTCAAATTCTGTTTTGGTATGCGATCCACCTGTTTTATTTACTTATTACGGTTTAAATAAAACATTTTACATTTACTTATATTTATTTAAAAGTAATTACCATTTTTATATATACATTTATTGAAATTTTTATACATTCATTATAAAAATAAATGTGAATGGAAGGAAGATGAGGTAGAAAAGCAAGAAGTTGACCGTCAGAGTTCTTCTCACCGCACGCCACCAGAAATAATCAGTGTATTATACAAGCCCAAATAATGATCACGAATTTGATGCTTTAAATAAATAAACTAATAAATAAATAAATAACGATTATTACGATGCGCGTGACGAAGATAACGATGCAATTCCACGATAACGATGCGATTCCACGATAACGATGCGATTCCACGATAACGATACGATTCCACGATAACGATGCGATTCCACGATAACGATGCGATTCCACGATAATGATACGAGTTTCCACGATAACGATGCGATTCCACGATAACGATGCGATTCCACGATTCCACGATAACGATGCGATTCCACGATAACGATGCGATTCCACGATAACGATGCGATTCCACGATAACGATGCGATTCCACGATAATGATACGAGTTTCCACGATAACGATGCGATTCCACGATAACGATGCGATTCCACGATAATGATACGAGTTTCCACGATAACGATGCGATTCCACGATAACGATGCGATTCCACGATAATGATACGAGTTTCCACGATAACGATGCGATTCCACGATAACGATGCGATTCCACGATTCCACGATAACGATGCGATTCCACGATAACGATGCGATTCCACGATAACGATGTGATTCCACGATAACGATGCGAGTTTCCACGATAACGATGCGAGTTTCCACGATAACGATACCTACATAGGTACCAGGACGAACCCTTCCTCCCCAAGGGTCCACCCCAGTCCCTGGGTGTGAGGGCAGTGACGATGCAACTTTGCCGCGCCTCACACGGGTCGCCATGAGCAATGACCCACCACACACCACTCCCCAACCACTGTCATGAAGTGAGCCCTTTTCTCCCCTAAAGGACCCCTCGTACTGCCAGTGTCTGGTGCATGGTGCACGGCGTGCCCTCGTTCATGGCGAGTTGTTCAGCCCGGCGTCATCATAATCAAGGGACCCGTACACACCCTCCACCAGACTCTATGGAAAGAGCCCTTACTCCCCATAAGGACTCCCCCCTCCGGGCAACATCTGGTGAATGGCAGACATTGATTTCTTGCTTATGGCGACCCCTTGCCTAGTGTAAGGCGCTGCAAGTGGACGACTACTATTGAAGCTCGAGGCCGCAAAGGAAAAGAAGGACCTGCTGCCAGTTCTCTACCTTGGGCCCCAGGCCGGACCCGACAGCCACCTTCTCCCCCCGTGCGGCGCCCAAGGCCGTCACGGCCCTCAACGAATTTTGGCCGAAAGTTCTCAAACGTCATTTAAATTTTGATTCGAATATAAAATCGTCGATGGTAAATGAAAAATGGCTTTGGTTTGAAAGTGTGCAAGAGTGGGCTGATCAATGAAACAAGATGAGGCAGCTTTGCTCCGGAGTATTTGAGTGTACCTTGCGTGTTTGCTGCCCGTGAATATGCGCATGTTCGTGTGTGACTAGAGAGAAACAGTAATCCAGTGGTAGTGACTATTTAATAGGGAACTTGACAAGATTAGATACATTTCTGGATGAGTGGACGTAGATTTGCATGTCTTGTACACGAACTGTCATCTGTAGACTCATTTTTTTTTTTTTTTTTTTTTTTGATAGCTGCTATTATGCTCTTTAAAAAGTAAGAAATAGATCGTCAGAGTTTTTTTTTTATCATCACATCGTTAGCACTTGATGACAAGAAGACACGGAGTGACGAGTATATACACTTGTAAATTTGTGGGCGGCCTAGAGAATGATATGAGTCATCTCGAGATGCTTAGGGACACCTGGACTGTAAACATGCAACCCCTCACCTGAAACGTGGTAAAGAGAGCGGCAGAGCCAGCGTTAATTCCCAGTGGGACCATAACCCTCAGCCGGCCAGGCCTGTGGCTTGCCTTGGCCCAACAGGCTGCGTCGCTGATGCCACCTCAACCACGCCTTGCATTGCTCAAACGATTTTTACTCACTAATTCTTATATATATATATATATATATATATATATATATATATATATATATATATATATATATATATATATATATATATATATATATATATATATATATATATATATATATAATATATATATATATATATATATATATATATATATATATATATATATATATATATATATATATATATATATATACTCGTATATATATATATATATATATATATATATATGTATATATATATATATATATATATATATATATATATATACGAGTATATATATACTCGTATATATAAGAGAGAGAGAGAGAGAGAGAGAGAGAGAGAGAGAGAGAGAGAGAGAGAGAGAGAGAGAGAGAGAGAGAGAGAGAGAGAGAGAGAGAGAGAGAGAGAGAGAGAGAGAGAGAGAGAGAGAGAGAGAGGGGGGGGAAGGAAGCATTCGGCCTGGGTGAGGGAGTGGAGGGATTAGCAGTAACACGTGAAGGGCAGACCAGTGTGTAGGAGAGTAACGTAAGGTAACGTAAGGGGGGGAGGGGAGAGACAGTTTGGGGGAAGGAAGAGTGTTAGTTGGGTGGGATGGAAGGGAGGGGAGGGGAGGGGGGGGGACAAAGTTTGGGTGAAGGAAGTACAGTGTTAGAATGAAAGATGACGGGCAGACCGTCCTGCTTTGCTTATGATGCTGTTTATTGAGAGCAGACATCTCTTGCCTTTCATCGGTTTTGAAGTATTATGTTTTAAATTTGTGTATATTAAAAAAAAACTCCAGTTCCTGTCAACACGACTGCATGTTTTTATTTTATTATCTTATTTTATCTATTTATTTATTTATTTATTTATTTATCTATTTACTTGTTTGTTCTTTTGTTGTAATTGCAATATAAATATAATATAACTTGAAAGTGTGTGTAGGAGAGTGAGGTGTCCGGCAGTGTTTATCACGTCACCAAAACAATGTCAAACCCTCCGCCACACCTCGGGACACCGCCACCCAGTGGGGACAGAATCCAGGGCCCGCCACGCTCCGCCGTGAGGGAGGGGCTTGTGCCTCAGGCGATCGTGAACAGAGTACAGGGAGAGAGCGGAGCGTTAGAGATGGCTCAGTTCCGCGGCGCCGACCAATGGGAGACGTGGCACTCAGGCAAGGATAGGCTGCTGATTCCACCAACCAGCGGCGCGGCGAGGCGAGGGGCGGGATAGGGAGGGGATGCCTCCCCGCCACCACGCGATAAAGATGGCGGAGTTTCCAATATATATATATATATATATATATATATATATATATATATATATATATATATATATATATAAATAGAGAGAGAGAGAGAGAGAGAGAGAGAGAGAGAGAGAGAGAGAGCGTGTGTGTGGCACTTAAAGTTTGGATTCTTCTCTCCATTGCCAAACTAAATTTTTGCAAGTACAGAGGCAGACATCTGCCACTCACCACTCCACTCCGTCAGTCTGTTAAGCTCCTCCTCAAGTTCATTGCAGTCTTCATCGCACGTCACCTTACCACCTAACTTTGTGTCATCTGCTAATTTAACTTCCACTACAGCCTGATAACAATCACTCGAGTCATGAAAACACTCTTGAAAACCCCAACAACTTCCACTACAGCCATTTAAACTAGCACTCGAGTCATGAAAACACCCTTGAAAACCCCAACAGCTTCCATCACAGCCTGTTAAACTATCACTGGAACTATGAAAACACCCTTGAAAACCCCAACAGCTTCCACTACAGCCTGTCAAAATTGCACGAACCGAGAAAGGTAACAGAGAGCATACAAGTACGATCTATGGTATCCCTTGGTCACCTTCCTTTACCACTAGCATCGTGAATGAAGGAAAGCTCAAAAACTTCCAGTAAAGCAGACTGCAAATTGTGGAGATGAGACAACGGAACGTTTGAGAATATCAGTCCCCGTGTTCTGAACCGCTCCGACTCTCGTCACGACTGTTTTCCAAGGCCACAGAGACGCTTAGCCGGGTTCTCAAGAGTGTTTCTCCTGCTAGTAATGCAGAAATATTGTTAAATCTGTCACTAGAACCGTAAAAACAACCTTGAAAACGCTCTGCTCTCTCATGAAGACTGTTTCCCGAGGCCACACAGACGCTTAGCCGGGTTCTCAAGAGTATTCATCCTTTAATAATGTAAAAATCTTGATTGTGTGTCAATAAAACCTGTATTGTATGTAGAGGCTTTTGAGTGCAGTGAAGGTGCGGCACGAAAAAGTTTCAGAATATAGTTCATGGCGGTGCGTGCGGCGTGAGTCACGGGGCGCGGCGGAAGGCGGTCTAGAGGGAAAGGGTTAAGGGATGAAGTTAAGGGGGAGGGAGTGAAAGATAAGGGGGGTCAAGGGTAAGTTGTAAGAGTTGGTGGATTAAGAAGGGAGGAATGAGAGGGGAGCAAAGGGGAGGAATTAAGGGAAAGGAGTCAGGGTTTTGGAAGGGGAGGGCAGGGATGGGTACGAAGGTAGAGGAGTGGAGTAATTAGAAATGGGTAGAAATTAGGAAGGGAAAGAGTTAAGGGAGAGGGAATAAAGGGAAGGAGAAGGAAGGGGAGAGAGGTAAAGAAGCTATTTCTCTCTCTCTCTCTCTCTCTCTCTCTCTTATGTCCCTAATCACCCAACATCTTGTCCTCCTCCTCCTCCTCCTCCTCCTCCTCCTCCTCCTCCTCTTTTTCCTTTTTTTTTTTTCCTTCTCTTCTCTTTTTTCTTTGCTTCTTTCGTAATCAACATTGCGCTGTAAAAAAAACATTGCGCTGTAAAAGACTAAAGGATGGTAATGACGAACAATGATGATGATGATGATGATGATGATGATGATGATGATGATGATGATGATGATAGTGGTGGTGGTAGTGGTGATGGTTTTGGTGGGTTTAGGAACAATAAAAAAAAAATGAGGATGATAAGAATGAATGATGGTGATGACAATGATGACGATGATGGTCGTAGGTGATGATAATGATGGTGATGGTATTAATGTTGATAATGGCCGCAGATGAAGACCATTTCTCAGTGTAGTCATTAGGGTCATCACTGCCAGAAGGACGAGAAAGAATGGCGATGACCTCGTGAAGATGGTGACGACAGTGATGGTGGTGATGATGATGATAATGATGATGGTGGTGGTGATGATGGAGATGAGAATGATGATGGTGGTGATGATGATGATGAGGAGAATGATGATGATGATGATGATGAGGAGGAGGAGGAGGAGGAGGAGGAGGAGGAGCAGGGTAATAATAATGATGACAGTGATGTGCATAATGATGATAATGAAGATGATGAGAAATGTTAATTGTATAATGATAACAAGCCCTGTATTGGTGTGTTACTCGTGCCTGTACATTTCCTTCACTGACATATACAAAAAATTTAATCAGTCACTTGCTGTTTCCTGTCAGGCTTGGATCACTTAGTGCCGCGCGGCGCCACTCCAGTACGTAGCGAGCCCAGGAAGAAGAAAGAAGGCGGAGGTCCACCCAGGCGAGCCGTTCCCGCGTCACACAACTTACACGTTAATTTCTCGCAGAGTAAAGCAAAACACAACAGATGTGTATAGAGACCCTACACAGTATCCGGAAACATTTCTGCCCGCACCCCGACTACTTTCGTGAGGCTGTAGTTGAAATTACACAGATTTTCAGGGTGTTTGTACGGTTCTAGTGACAGACTGGTATAGTCTCTACAGCATCTTCGGGAGAAACAATCTTGAAAACCCGTGTAATTATCTCTGTGGCCTTTGAAAATAGTCTGGTGAGAGAGCAAAGCTTTTCAGAACACAGGCACATAACCTAGCTTCATGCTTCATGAAAAACAAGTGCATTTATGATACCTGAGAATGCCTTGTTGCATTTCCCCCATTAGCCTGTCTCTCATTGGTGAAAACACCCGCACTATATGTATTACGTTATTTCATTAGACTCAAGTCGCTATTTCAAGTCTACATAAGCCTCAATAAATACGAGAGCTGTGGTGGTGGCCTGCTTCCCGATTGCCAATCAGAGCGTTCTATTTTTCCGTTTTCTTTCTTACTCTTCGTAAAGCTCATGTATCCTTCATTTGTCCTTACTTCTTGCCTCACAGTGTATTGGTAAGTGTCTTCTACTGCTAATATAACCGTGATTCTATTATTTTGTATCATTACAAGTAGTATTGCGAGAGTGGCTCTGTTCTTAGTGACAATTACCTCAGCACACCCTCCACCAATCAGCACCAAGTATTCAAGTCACGTGATACTCTCTCCTCGCCGTCTCCTCAGCCATTCGCCCTGCGCCCGCTGACGTGACGGGTCTCCGGTTGTGTTACGGCGGTGAAGCGGTGTTGCGTCTGTCCTTGGCGGGCATGTTGTGGTGGACTACGGTGTGGGGGGAGAGGTGGATGTGAGTATGGCTAGCCTGGTGGTGGATAGGGAGGAGTGGATAGTGGAAGAGAAATGAGGAGAGTAGGATGGTGGAAGGGGGAGGTGGAGGTGGAGGTGGCTATGGCGGACGTGACTGGGTTGAGGTGGTGGTTGTGGTGGTGTTTGGTGTGTGTGTGTGTGCGTGTGTGTGGTTGTTGAGGATGGAAGTGGTTTGGATGATTAGGATGATGGCGTGACTGGCTGGCGATGGTGGTGGTAGTTGTAGAGGGGGGGTGGGGGCTGGAATGGTTGTAGGGGGTGCTGGTAGTGATGGTGAACGTGACTGGCTTGTGGTAAAGGTGGTTGTGGTTCTTGAGGATGGTGGTGGTTGAGTAATAGTGGTGGAGGTAGCGGACGTAAAGGTGTTGTGGTTGTTGGGTGCGGTTGAGGGTTGGGGTGGTGGTGGGGGTGGTGGTGGTAGTGGTGATGGTGACGCTACAGTTGTCAGGGTTTATAGAGATGGTCGTGTGTGTGTGTGTGTGTGTGTGTGTGTGTGCTCCTGTAATCAGCAAACTGCAGTCACTCGTTCGCTTGTTTCACCTCCCTGCTTCAGGCCTTCCTTCTCTCCCCTCCTCTCCCTCCCCGCTCCCTCGCCTGCCTGCCACCCTCTCCCTCCTCTTCCTCGCCTGCTCTCCCCCTGCTCCTCGTATCCTAGGTGAGTGTTACCTTATTTGAGTCAATATATATAATGGTTTTTATTTGAGATTGAAGCTCCACACGTAATGAAAGGTAGTAATTTGTGGTTTTGAATGCTGTTATTGAACTATTTATGTAAACTTGCCATAGAAAACTAATTATTGGGAAATGTGTGTATATTTCAAAAATTTCATCTATATAATGACCTGTGTGATGTGACGTTAGAGAGAGAGAGAGAGAGAGAGAGAGAGAGGAGGAGAGAGAGAGAGGAGAGAGAGAGAGAGAGAGAGAGAGAGAGAGAGAGAGAGAGATTGACAGCAAATGAGGCTATATTTTAACTTTCCTGACTCTGTGATGATGAAAGTTACATGATTGAGGTTGCAGTTCAGTAAGTTGAGAAGCTGAGCAGATAAGTACAAGTACACCACCTGTCTGTCTGTCCGTCTTTGTCAGTCAGTCAGTCAGTCTGTTGATGGAGGACTGGTGGAGAGCAATCTGTGTCTGTCTGTCCGTCTTTCAATCATTCAGTCAGTCAGTCAGTCAGTCTGTCTGTCTGTTGATGGAGGACTGATGGCGAGGACTAATGTGTGTTTGTCTGTCTACGTGATGCTTCCCTCCGCTGTTTCATTACGTAGACAAAATACATGAACAGGAAATACTGGTTTTATTTATTAATGGACTGGTGTGGTGGTGGTGGTGGCGGCGGCGGCATCAGTAGTATTCAGGTGTCATATCTGTAACGTAATAGGGAATGAAGGCAATACGTATGCGATGGCAGCTTGAAGGTAACAACTGGTGATGGAAGGTGGTGGTTGGTGGTGGTGGCAGGGGCTCTCTCTCTCTCTCTCTCTCTCTCTCTCTCTCTCTCTCTCTCTCTCTCTCTCTCTCTCTCTCTCCTCTCTCTCTCTCTCTCTCTCTCTCTCTCTCTCTCTCTCTCTCTCTCTCTCTCTCTCTCTCTCTGCAGACGAGTGGAGTTGTGTTGTTCAGTCAGTTTTTCTAATGTGTGTGAGGTTGTTGGCGTGGGTGGCAGGGGCGTGGAGGGCGTCACGCTGGTAGTGTAGAAAAGAAAGCGAGAGGAAAGTAATGCGGTGCTGGTGTTTAGTACCTGAGTGAAGTACTGGCGTCGTAATGACCATTTCTGCCCATTGTGCTTTCTGACAGTTGAAGTAGTGTGCTTTTGTAATGAGTCGTTTATCATTTATTATATTTTCACGTGCAGGAAAATTGTTTTTATTATATATATATATATATATATATATATATATATATATATATATATATATATATATATATATATATATATATATATATATATATATATATATATATATATATATAGTATAAGAAATATAAAAAAAAATTCAGTTCAAAAGAAAAATTGTTTGAAAAAAAGAAAAACGAATCACGAATATATATATATATATATATATATATATATATATATATATATATATATATATATATATATATATATATATATATATATATATATATATATATATATATATATATATATATATATATATATATAATAAAATAAGTAAACAATTTTCCTCCACGGCAAGTCGACATCAAAACTTGCTCCATTCATTCCGTTCATTGCCAGACTGAGACCATGTACCCTGACACATTAACAAAAAAGAAAAAAAAGAAAAAAAAAACTACCTTTCGCTACTGAGAGAGAGAGAGAGAGAGAGAGAGAGAGAGAGAGAGAGAGAGAGAGAGAGAGAGAGAGAGAGAGAGAGAGAGAGAGAGAGAGAGAGAGAATGGTGGCCAGAGTAAGACGAAAGAGAAAGCAAGGTAAACAAACAAAAGAAAAATACAGATGAAAAGAAAATCTGCGGTAAAAATGCCCCGCTGAAACAAAAATGAATGAGAAAGTGTAATGAAACGATGTGATAATTGTGTGTTTGTGAGCCAGCAATTATGCTGAACCCCCCTTACCGCTACCCCTACTACTACTACTACTACTACTACTACTGCAAGTGTTGGAGCAGGAGGCGACAGAAACGAAGAAGCGCTAACACTTGGAGATATTTGAGGTTGATAGGAAGTTAGAAGTAGAATATGAAGCAAAACTCAGTTTCACTGAGAGAACTTTGAGAGGACTGTGAAAAACAACTTAAGAACAACAGGCCCGAAGTGGAGGACCTGTACGAGACCAAGGTGAAAGAGTGGGAGTGAGAGGGGAGTGGGTAGGTGACGGATTTGAACGGGAGAAAGATTATAGTGGAGAGAATTGAAGGTTGTAACTTCTAGGGACATTGGGATGGAGTGAGAGGGGAGTGGGTAGGTGATGGATTTGGAAGTTGCAAAGACCACGTTGGAGAGAATTATATATATATATATATATATATATATATATATATATATATATATATATATATATATATATATATATATATATATATATATATATATATATATATATATAAATGGTGTTGTATTGAGTAAAATCAGTAAATATTTAACACGCTAGGCGCCACACGCACCACCGCCGTTACATTTCAGACTATTCAAAGTTACCGTGTGTACCACTGGCCCAACATTTATCACTTTCCTTCCTTTTTTTTTTTTTTTACAAGAAATTCCATTAGATGGGCAAAAATGAAACGCAGATCTTTTAAACAAATGTTAATTATTAATCCTCACTATTTTTTTATGTGAAGCAAAAATAATAATGGTAAAATAATGAAAGAGTATCTTTTGTGAAGTGACATCGTAACTGGTCAAAATACAAAGGTGGAACTCTAAATGGTAATAATAAAACTTGTCTCAGTCACGGCTCAACATACAGATGTAGCATCCTTAACAACTGTCCTCTATATATTCTTTTATTATAAAGCAAATCTGTGATTGCAAAACAACATAACATTTTTACCTACTCTTATTGAAATCATTACTCACCATATCTTGTACAAAGGAGAACTTTTCCTGTAACAAATGAAAGCCTGTGTCCTGTTTGCAGCTGCACAAAGAAAAGGCTTATCCTTGAACATTCATATAAACAGCTTCTTCATTCCTTGTGTAGTGAAAACAGTGACTCAAGAAATGATTGCAGCAAATGTGTGAAGGTCACTATTGATGGAGAGAGTGCTTTTTTTTCAAAACATGGGAGGCATCCATGTATCTTGCCATCACACTGATCACATACACTCTTCACTCTCCTACCTTCTCAAGCTGCACTTCCCCGCCCTTCATTCACACTAAAGATTTGACAGCGCCCTCTGCACCTTTTTCCCGCTCTTCTAGAGTGACCCTGCAGTCCAACAAGAACATGAGGTGATCTCTTACCTCCCAGAGAGAGAGAGAGAGAGAGAGAGAGAGAGAGAGAGAGAGAGAGAGAGAGAGAGAGAGAGAGAGAGAGAGAGAGAGAGGATATTTTGGATTTGTCTGTCGGTCTGTCTTTTTTTTTCAGAATATTTTGTTTGATCTACTACTACTACTACTAGTACTACTACTAACACAGCCACCACCACCACCGCCACCACCACCACCACCACTACCACCAATAGCACTACCACCACCACCACTACCCCCATCACCACTACCATCACCACCACCACCACCACCACTACCACTACTACTACTACCACTACCACTATTACTACTACTACTACAACCACCACCACTACTACTACTACTACTACGACTACTACTACTACTACTACTACTACTACTACTACTACTACTACTACTACTACTACTACTATTACTACTACTACTACTACTACTACCAGCACCACCACTACTATTATTACTACTACTACTACTACTACTACTACTACTACTACTACTACTACTACTATTACTACTACTACTTCTACTACTACTACTACTACTATTACAGGTAACCCATGAACTACCCCTAACAATTGTGATGAAGAACCAGAAGTGGGCTGTAGGTGACGAGATAACTACTCCAGGTCATGGCGGAAGTGGCGAGGTGACCCCATACAACTCCACAAGGTCGTGGAGGACGCCAGGCATAGTCCTGCACACTCCAGAAATTCATATCAACACCACCTTGACTCCTTCTGCTAGCTGGCGAAGGCCACGTGGTCACCTACACTCAGCCATCCACCTCACCTGGACACCCACCTGCCCCGGACATCATCCAGCCGCAAGAACCCAGATAAGCACTTCCGGGGTCCTTGGTTTTGATTAGCTAGCTAGTTTAGTTAGGGGTCACTTGCTGTAGATAGGAACCCTCCTCGGTCTTCTTTTTTTTTTTTTTTTTGGTGTAACGCTGTGCTCCACGTGAGTGATAAACATTGTTTATCTTTTATTTTTTTTCCTGAAGACCAGTTGATGTGGTTATCTTGGAGGTTAACGGAGAAGAGTACTTTACACCTGTGTTTTTATTTATTTTCTTATAAGTCACTTTTTGCTTTTTGTTGATTACTATTTATTTATTTATTTTTATTGAAAAATGAGTGTGAATGCAGCACAATATATAAAGGTGTGCATTCCAGAGTGAAAGGAAGGCGTGCACAGGGTAGAGTGCACAGGATGCTGTGCCTTTTTTATCACCAGACCTTGATTGATTGAAGCAAATGAAAACTTTGGTGTGAGTACCTTACGAAGACACTTGACAATACTAATGTCACCTCACCTCGTGGTTTCACCTTAACACCTACAAACATTGGCTGGACACAAGGTCACAGAAATAATTTATTCTCATTTATTCTCATCTTTACAAATTACAGTCTTTCCACATCAAAGTAACTAATCACCTTTATTCATACACTTGAGGGGGGTTGAAGGATCGCTAATCCCTTGTTAAATTGCCTGTGTTCAACTCGTATCTCCTCCCTCATTTATTTAAAAAGTATTTTGATCAGGAAGGATAGGAGAACAAAGTCTGCTATCTTTTTTCTTTTATTGTACGATTTTTTTTCGATGAAAAGTAAAAAAAAAAAAACTTTGAAATATTTGTCAAAAATCAAAATCAACTCCAAACAAAAATGACGACAGCAGACTTTATTCGCCTATCACAGTTTGATAAGCCGCAATAGCCCATCTGTCTGTAACACCAATAAAAACGGAGCAGATAATTTTTATATGCTAAAATCCGCCATTTTGAGATATTATGTCATAAAGTTTAAGGGGTGACTAATTCACCTATTGCAGCCAGGGACTTGAAATTCACGCGATATATACATCAGAATATGTTGAAAAAGCAGACATAGTTTTAGTTACTCCGATTGGTTTTGTGTATAAGGCCTAAAGCTATTCATGATTTCACCCTTAATTACCGGGTGGGAGGGGAGAAGGCGGGTGAAAACAATTTTTGTTATATTTCGCCATATTTCTAAGTAAAAACCAGTGTTTAATTGTTTGAAAATAAATAAAATATTAATGCAAAAGATATCTAATGCAGATACATTAACTATTTGCTAGATTTACGAAAAAAAAAAATAATTGTGATTTTTTTTTCGTATATCAATTTGAGATAATAGTTAGACCTAGAATTTCGTGCTTTCTAATATTGTATGCAGCAAGAGAACCGTAGTTATTCATGGGAGAGTGAAGAAGAACGGGTATGTCAGAAAAATATATGAAAAGAGAAAAAAAAAAAAATGTAAAAAAAACTTGTGTGACATGTCTCGCAGCGGGCGAAACCGTGGGAATTTCATAACAGAAGATCTCTTTACATAAGGGGATTTTTTTAGTTCTTATCAAAACGTTACATATATCAAAAGAAGCGGAAAAAAAATTTGAAAATTATAAAAGAAAAAAAACTTTTTTCATGTCCGGATCGTACATCACCCTTGATGCAAAAAATGTCCGCGCCTGACGTTGTTAACACACACGACACACACTTCCCTTGAGAAAAGATAGTATGAATGTCTTCACGAGTGTCCTACTGTTTCATTTTAGAGCCCCTCCTCTTGATGACGACACGCACACTGTCAGCTACACTTTGCAGCGTCTCTCTCTTAAATTTTCCCCAATATCTTTGTATCTCCATTTCAGATGAATTGTTCTCTTTCCAAGGGTTGAGGAGAACATGGTCGTGGTTCAAGTGAAGCCACTACAGCCACT
The DNA here is from genome assembly GCF_035594125.1 of Scylla paramamosain. Lineage (NCBI taxonomy): Eukaryota > Metazoa > Arthropoda > Malacostraca > Decapoda > Portunidae > Scylla > Scylla paramamosain. The sequence goes on from NW_026973707.1 coordinate 214,354, forward strand.
GCCTGACAAGTCTTCCACACTGGTGAGTGTTGTTCAAGCATGTCTTAGTATTGCTAATTCCTTATTTCCCAGAATATCTACCACTATATAGTGGAAATGCCTTACCAACACAAATAACGTCAAGCAAAAATAGACTCTACACTAAGTGATGAAAAACGTAGCATTTTCCGCTGCACCAAACAATACAGCAGCGAAGTGACACTGCCAGGACTTGAACCAACACCTGCCTGCCTCACTGACACCTGCCGTGGTGCCAGGGAGTGCCGAGGCCCGTGCTGCCACCACGCTGAGAGAGGGAGAAAGAGAAGAGCATCAGAGAGGGATGACCGTGGCAGGAAGGATGGTGTGTTAGGTGACTGGTTCAGACAGTGACAGTGGACAGAAGAAATGCTGGAGAAAGATTAGACCACAGGTGGTTCACGTTGTACTAGTTCAAGGTTTGGCAGAAAACATTTTTTTCTAGATAGACAGTGGCAGCAAACACACAAGGGAGGATGGTGTGGTGGACAAGAGGATGCAGGGAGACGGCAGACAGAATGGAAGCTACAGATGAAAGAAGAGCAGGTCAAGCCATGGCAGCAGACAGACAGACAGAGACAGATTGGATCAGAAAGTATTATTATTTAGTGAGGTAAGGAACTGTACAGCTCTTCACAGTGCTGACTACTTGATAGCAGAGGTGGTTCATGTTGGTTCAGGATTTGGTTTGAAGCTGTTACGTGAAAAGAACAGTCTGAGGAACGAGAGGTTGTATTGTCACTCGTCAACAAAGTGGCAGAGTATTATTATAACATTTAGAGCCAAAGCTGTACCAGCTGCCTCAGTGTGTCATGTCCATTGTATACTGACAGTCTTGTCTGCGCTAGTGGAGGAGAGAGAGGAACAAACCTTGAATCGTCCAAGGTAGAGTTTGTAGCAAAGGACTGAGCAAAGAGTTCAGCTTTAGAGATAGATGTGATAGCAGTGGTGCCATCTGGTTGAAATAAAGGAGGGAAAGAAGAATCAAAGTTATTATAGATGTTTTTGGGTAAGTGGCAGAAGTCACGGGGGGACTTAGATCTTGAAAGGTTTTGACACTATTAATGAAGGAGTTTTTGGCTAGTTGGAGAACAGACTTGGCATGGTTCCGGGCAGAAATGTAAAGTGCATGAGATTCTTGTGATGGAAGGCTTAAGCACCTTTGGTGGGACACATCTCTCTCATGTATAGCACGAGAACAAGCTATGTTAAACCAAGTTTTGGAGGTTTAGGTCGAGAAAAAGAGTGAGGAATGTACGCCTCCATGCCAGACACTATCACCTCTTATGCACTCGGCACACAGGGCGGTCTCCGTCACGGACGCAGTAGTCATTCCAAGGAAAATCAGCAAAATACCTCCTCAGGTTCCCCCAACTAGCATAGCCAACACGCCAGAGGCACCTTCGCTTAGGGGATCCTGAGGAGGGATTGGAGTGATAGGACAAGATACAGATACTAGATGTGATCGCAGAGCCCAACAGAGAAGAGAGGGTAACAGAATAAGCAGGAGGATTAGAGGTCAGGAAAAGGTCAAGAATGTTGGGCATATCTCTAAGACGGTCAGGAATACGATTAGAGTGTTGCACCAATTGCTCTAGGTCATGGAGTATAGAAAATTTAAAGGTTAGTTCACCAGGATGGTCAGTGAAGGGAGAGGAAAGCCAAAGCTGGTGGTGAACATTGAAGTCTCCAAGAATGGAGATCCCTGCAAAAGGGAAGAGAGTTAGAATGTGCTCCACTTTGGAAGTTAAGTAGTCAAAGAATTTCTTACAGTCAGAGGAGTTAGGTGAAAGGTATACAACACAGATAAATTTAGTATGAAAGGGACTCTGTTGTCGTAGCCAGGTGGTGGAAAACCCAAAAGATTCAAGAGCGTGGGCACGAAAGCAGGTTAATTTCATTGCGCACATAAACACAACATCCAGCTTTGGATAGAGAAAGTAAGAGGAAACTGAAAAGGGGCTACTGTCAGTTGCCTCAGACACCAGGGTTTCAGTGAGGAAAGGATGATGAAGCTTAATAGAGGAGAGGCAGTGTTCTGCAACATTCGCGTTCAATCTGTAGAAGTTTAAGAAGAAAAACTGAGAGGGGTGTCAAGACATTTAGGGTCGTTACCAGATGGGGACTCCGAGGCTGGTATAGGAGTGTGTGTGTAATAATTAGGTGGTTGTAGTTGTTTTGTGTGCAGGAAGAGAGGTATCTCCATGACCATAACGTTTGGTACGAGTGAAAACATCCTTTGGTTTCCACAGATATTTACCACATACTTACACACTAGTAACAATTTCCACCAGTAGCACCAGAAGCAGTCTTCCTCACACGAACCGTTTCATTGCCGGGACTTGAAGGCTGCTGAAGCAATGCGGCGGAGGTCACGCCCCTTAAAGTATTTATACTTACTGTCAACACCATAACTAAAGCAAACACTTTAGTGCAGGTAGTTAAATAAGTGCAATCATTGTTCCAGATTCCTAAATTCACAAAGTACATAAACTCATTGAAAGTTTTTAGTGCAGGTAATTAAAGTTTTAGTGAAATAATTGTTCCTATTCCTAATGTTGTGTGGTGCATTACCTCAGACAGGCCCACTGGAAGCTGTCAGTCTGCTGCGGCACGTGGCAAGAACCAAGTGTTGAGGAGCACACGTTGTCCCTTCACCAGTCAGCAGGTTACAAAAAACAATGCAGTATTTTGTTGAGTAATCAAAGTAATGAAATGTAAATGATAAAATGTCAGTACTGATTCAGTGTCACACTCCACCATGGCAAAGACTGCCGGCTGAGTAATATTCAAGTTGTATTAGTGACTGAGTAATATTCAAGTTGTATTAGTGAGACTCTACTCAATGTTAATTAAGGCAGGTGGAAGAAAATAGTAAAAAATGTATCATAGTACAAGAAAATGACACTTCAAAGTGTAAACACATCTTTAACAAGTAGACTTGAATGGTCATTAAGTAGTACAGCAGACCCTTCCTACAGTAAATTCACTATTATTTGTTGACTGGCCTTACTGTCTCATTATTTTACTTTGCTTATTATTCTGTTTTGTTTTCTCATTAATACTTGAGTGCCTTCATTTTATCTCTATTATTGTGACTTTGTCTCTCATTATGTTGCTTATGTTCTCTACTCTCATTATCTGACAGACTGCTCGCCTTCACAGGTCTGGGCGGCTCGGAAGTCTCACTACAAACTGGAGATCCATTCTCTTGGACACAGCTGGAGTCGGACACAAGATTCAAGAGGGAGTCATTTTAACGAGAGCTTCAGGCAGAAAATTCGAGTGGATTTTCATTTCTAAAAATATCTTATTTTTTGGGGGGGATATTTTGAATCCTTCTTTGTGGAAAAATAACTCCAGATATTATGATTCTAGCTGGAAGTTGACCTGAGCAATGTAGGGTTTGCTGCTGTGAGATTATCACCAAGGCACAAGTGTCCGGGATTTAAAGATGATGGAAATGTGTCCTGTGTGCTGCTGTGCTGGGAAGAGGAGAGGAGCAGCAGCAGTGGTGGGGCTCTGCTGCTGCTGTCACTAGTGCAGCTGCCTTCCCTCAACATGATGTGTCTTCTCTCACCTGCAATGAACAACTATGAACAATACTTTTGCGATGAAGAACAGTGAATAACACCTCTCCCCATATGATTGCAAGTCTCTCTCTCTCTCTCTCTCTCTCTCTCTCTCTCTCTCTCTCTCTCTCTCTCTCTCTCTCTCTCTCTCTCTCTCTCTCTCTCTCTCTCCACAGTCCTACAGTATGTCCCCCACAGTATGTTTACAAACCCACAGTGACTCCCCACAGCCCCTCACCAACACCCTCACCAACAATTGTCTCCACACACACACACACACACACACACACACACACCATTACATACACAAATGTTGCAATCTTGTACACACACACACACACACACACACACACACACACACACACACACACACCATTACATACACAAATGTTGCAATCTTGTACACACACACACACACACACACACACACACACACACACCATTACATACACAAATGTTGCAATCTTGTACAGTGTCTACAATAAAGAATGAAACCAAAATCGACAAGCCTAATTTTCTTGCGGCCTGCGTGAATGTAGTGAGGCTCACAATGTGTGTGTACAAGTGAAGAGTATATTAGATGCATGATTAAAAAATATGAGGCTTACACAAAAATACAGGACACAACTTGATGAGTATGGTGAGTCAAGTGTGAGTGTCAAATGTGAGTCAAAATGCTCAACTTTGAATTAACCTACAACAAAAAGTGACTAAATAAACACACTATGAAAAAATATAATCTCATCAATAAACACTGAAAAAAATTATATACACCAACACAAAATAAATAAATAAATGAAGACTAAGTAAAGCAAATTAATCTGAACGCCAATACACAAACCAACATAGTCGTATATTTTTAAATACTATGGTGAAAGATAATGAAGCTTAAATATTGAAAGAGAGAGAGAGAGAGAGAGAAATTTTATGTGGTCTTCTTAAATCAATCTCTCTCTCTCTCTCTCTCTCTCTCTCTCTCTCTCTCTCTCTCTCTCTCTCATACACAAACAAATAATAAAAAAATAAATAAATAAGTAAACAAACAAAATACAAACAAATAATAATAATAGCCATCCACAAACCAATCCAGTGCATCCACACCAAGCCACACCAAGCCATCCCTATCCAGCCAATCACGAGCCAGCAGCACACACACACACACACACACACACACACACAAACACACACATACACACAGAGGATTGGGAGAAAGGGGAAATAGTGAAAAAGGAAAAGGAAAAAATAATGAAAAAAGGGATGAGGGAGAGAATAAGAGAAAAAATGGCGAAACAAGAGGAAAATGGGAAAAATAAAGGAAAAATACGAATAAAGACAAAAGGAAAAATGAAGAAGAGGGAAAAAAGGGGAAAATGGAGTGAGGAGGGGAACACTTAGGGAAAACAAACCAAACAATAGGGCATTACATTGTGATTAGGTGCAGCAGGGATGGATCATGAGGATTAGAGAGAGAGAGAGAGAGAGAGAGAGAGAGAGAGAGAGAGAGAGAGATCTGGTCAGGAATTTAATTTTGTGTTAGTGGTTGACGCCATTTTCTTTCTCTCTCTCTCTCTCTCTCTCTCTCTCTCTCTCTCTCTCTCTCTCTCTCTCTCTCTCTCTCCTTACAACAGTTTTCTCTTTCTGCTTACTATCGCTCTTATCTTTCGTTGAGAGAGAGAGAGAGAGAGAGAGAGAGAGAGAGAGAGAGAGAGAGAGAGAGGAAAACATATTACACACACACACACACACACACACACTTTTCACAGGCAAGTTAACAACTTTAATAAAAAAAAATAACCCTTTTTACCTTACCTATCACAATAACCCTTTTTTACCTCCTATCCCTTCCCTTCCATATGAAACCGAATCAATAAGAAATATCACTTGCTTCTCTCCTGTAACTTATAATGAAACGCTCGAATTAATTCATAAGGTGCACAAAGGAGCTTAATTAGTGAACAAGAAAGATTAAAATGCATTGTGGGAAAAAAAAAGGAGAAATATGAAGTGAGTTTGAGGGAAAGTGTGTGTGTGTGTGTGTGTGTGTGTGTGTGTGTGAGGCTTAAAAGGTAATGGATTTTACAAGTGAAGAATGTAAAGTATTGTATCCGAAAGCATAAGGGCTTGGACGCCCTGAGTGAAGCGATTACAGGTGTCTATTGTTCCCGTGGTTGATATATTGAGACAGCTTGTCCGCCACCTTGCAATTTCTTATACAGGTTGTAACGTGAGTTTCTGCAAATACTTAAAAAGGTGAAAGAACGTGTAATTGTAAGTAGAGAATGTTGTATACACATATGCATTGTAAGGCTTTGTTTACCCGTCAGAGGAGTTGAAAATGTACGGGACTCGCGGGTGTGCTCTGTGACATGACGGACACACGGTTGCATTGTCTCAGCCTCGGAGGTGCCACTTGGTCAAATTACGAGTGGTTTAATCTTATTTTTTTGCAGGCTGTGAAATGTTGCAGTATCTTATAACAAGACAAATGGTATCAAAAAACATGTAATTTACCGATAAGCATTACATGACAACATTATTGCGATGATTAAAAGTACTCCTGTAAAATGCTACGTGGCATCATCAAAGCAAAGGAGCAGGGGGACCGAGTCCAAGTGACCTTGAAAACAGCTGAGTGATGATGCTACGCAGCATTTTACAGGTGTACTTTTAATCACCGCAATAATGTTGTCGTGTAATGCTTATCGGTAAATGACATGCCTTTTAATACCATTTGTCTTATTATAAGATATTGTAATATTCCACAGCCTTCAAAAAATAAGATTAAACCATTCGTAATTTGAGCAAGTGGCACCTCCGAGGCTGAGACAATGCAGCCGTCTGTACTTCACCTCACAGCTACACGCAGAGCACAGCAGCGTGTCCTATACATTTTTCAACTCCTCTGACGCACGCCGCCCACCACCAGGATCGGCGGGTCGGACATGATGCGGAAGAAGGCGCGGGAGCCGAAGTATTCATCCGCCGTCCACCGTCTCTCCGCTGAGACAGCTGCTCCTTGTGTCACAGCTGAGGAAGAGAGAGGTGAGGGTTAGGTCACTCCTGCAGGAACACGAAGGAAGAACGAACACCAATAGACATGGCCACTCGGAGGGATACAAAGGAAACACAAGAAGTAAAAGATAACGACAAGAGGTTGAAATCGGTCATAAATGAAGAACAAACTAATAGATAAGAGCAAGGGGTTAGATCACTCACAAAGAAATACAAATGAAGAACAAACAACATATCTAACTTGTATTTTGGTTCTTCCGAGGCTGTTTGTGACAAGGCACACTGAGCAATCCTGTAAAGTGGATGTAGGCTGTAAAATGCAAGGATGCAGGCCCGGTGAGAGAGGGAGGCAGAAAGGAGGGAAGGAAGGAACGTGGGAGAAAAGAAAGGAATAAATAAAAACAAAGCCTCCCCCACCAAAAATAAATGAATAAATAAATAAATAAATAAAAGGAAAACGGAGAATAAAACAAGAAAGGAAGGTATGAACAAAAGGAGAGGGAAAGGAAGAGAAGGAAAAGAAAACGGGAGAAATCAAATGAAAGAAAGGAAGGCAGGAAGGATGAAAAAAGAAAAACGAAATAACGGAAAGGTAGAAAACGAAGAAAGGAAATCAAATATATACAAAAAGGAAGGAAGGAAGAAAGAGGAAGGAAAACGATGCCATAAGTAATGAGAGGGTTAAACGAAAAGAAAGAACAGACAAGACTTGAATTTTTTTTTTATTTATTTTTTTTTTAGGTAGGAAGGATACTGGCCAAGGGCAACAAAAATCTAATGAAAAAAAATGCCCACTGAAATGCCAGTCCCATAAAAGGGTCAAAGCAGTGGTCAAAAATTGGTGGATAAGTGTCTTGAAACCTCCTTGAAGGAATTCAAGTCATAGGAAGGTGGAAATACAGAAGCAGGCAGGGAGTTCCAGAGTTTACCAGAGAAAGGGATGAATGATTGATTGACGAAGAATTGAATAGACGAGAGAGAGAAAAAGAGAAAAAAAGACGAGAGAGAGAGAGAGAGAGAGAGAGAGAGAGAGAGAGAGAGAGAGAGAGAGAGAGAGAGAGAGAGAGAGAGAGAGAGAGAGAGAGAGAGAGAGAGAGAGAGAGAGAGAGATAAACAAGGTCCGAGAGTGGCGAGGATGGGGGAGGCTGGAGGGTGGTGAAAGAAGGGGTACTGGAATGACTGGCAGGATTGTGACTATCTGTCTGTCTATCTATGGCTGCAATGTGAAATACCGAAGCGTGAATGACATGAGTTTAAATATATGACTGAATTTTGCATGAGTAGAACGTGGAGAACATGAGCATGAATGACTGAAGAGTGGATTTATAACTGCCAAGCCAAGCTAAGCAAGCCAAGCCAGGCCAAGCAGGCCAGGCCAAGCAAGCCAGGCCAAACAGGCCAGGCCAAGCAAGCCAGGCCAAGCAAACCAAGCCGTGAAAGGCGAGGCACGCTAAGTTAACCACACACTTTTGATGAGTTATGGAACGTGTGTGTGTGTGTGTGTGTGTGTGTGTGTGTGTGTGTGTGTGTGTGTGTGTGTGTGTGTGTGTGTGTGTGTGTGTGTGTGTTGTTAGTTGTTGTGTCGTCAGTTGTAAGTGTACATGAGAGAGAGAGAGAGAGAGAGAGAGAGAGAGAGAGGAGAGAGAGAGAGAGAGAGAGAGAGGAGAGAGAGAGAGAGAGAGAGAGAGAGAGAGTCTGACACGCCTCCACGGATCAGTTATAACGTAAACTTTCTCTCTCTCTCTCTCTCTCTCTCTCTCTCTCTCTCTCTCTCTCTCTCTCTCTCTCTCTCTCTCTCTCTCTCTCTCTCTCTCTCTCTCTCTCTCTCTCTCTCTCTCTCTCGTTTCAGGTCCGCTGCCACAAATCGCCTTAACACAAGTGGACCAAACTCTAATTGGTGCCCATCCATCCACAGTGCCAGTGTCCCGTGAGTGATGGATGGCTGGAAGGTTCCTGACTGCACTCACCAAACCCTAACCAAACTCCAAAACACACACAAACCTTCCGTCACCCTCACCTAACCCTTTGTCCTGAAACATCTTAAACCATCCCAAAAATGTTTCTCATCTAATCCCAAACCAAAAATATCCACTAATTTGCCTCGCCAAATTGCAAACGGTCCAAAAACCTTCCTTCATGAACTTCAAGGCCTTCCCTCACTTAAACCCTCGTCCCAAACCATCTATTAGCTTCCCCTCATCAAATTCTAAACCATTCCCAAACCTATCATAATAAAAAACCTGATCAGACAAAAATCTTCCGGCTCCAACCATCAAGCCATAAATGAACCTTCCCTGTAAACCCAAAGCATCCATAAACCCTCCCAGTCAATCTCAAACCATCCAAAAATCTTCACTCACCAAAATTGAAACCATACATACAAATCTACAATACTAATACAAAACACAACTATTACCCCACACTTTCCTCTCACCTCAATGCAATTACCAGCAGTACCACTACTGGCCTGATATAAACACATAAATTTTCACCTATTAAATCCGACAAAAATCAGACTTTCACCTACAACATTAATATAAAAAACAGCTAATACTCCCACTTTTCCTGTCACTTCAGTGCAATTACCCGCAGTTCCACTAATGACCTCAAAACAGACTTACCACTTCAGCCAAAACCAAACCAGGCGGGACCACCAAAAATAAATTAAGTGCGCATCACTGAAACAATCACTCGTAAAACCCCGGAAGCCTACAAAGTGGATTAAAAAAAAAAAAAAAAAAAACCTGCCGCGAATTTTGGTCCAGACAACACCGGGAGGCGGCGGGAAGCACAAGGGCCGGGAGGAGAGGACGAGAAGAGGAAACACTGCAGGATGCCTCGGTGTGGTGTGTGTGTGTGTGTGTGTGTGTGTGTGTGTGTGTGTTGGGGGGTGGGTAGGGTGACTGGAAGCATTGATGAGAGTGGGGAGGGCAGGGGACTGTTGAGGACTTGTTGGGTCTTGGTGGTGGTGGTGGTGGTCACGAGGTTACTCTTGGCCAGGCAGCATATTTTTATTTTACTCAAACAAAATTTACAGCAGGCTTAAAGCAACACTTTTTTATGTAGCTGTCTACAAGGCCAATATATATACAAAAAGGAATTATATGCTCTCTCTCTCTCTCTCTCTCTCTCTCTCTCTCTCTCTCTCTCTCTCTCTCTCTCTCTCTCTCTCTCTCTCTCTCTCTGTGTGTGTGTGTGTGTGTGTGTGTGTGTGTGTGTGTGTGTGTGTCTGTGTGTGTGTGTGTAAGTTCGTAATGTACCGATTTCTTATGTCAAATTTATCGGTTTTTTTTTTCTTGCATGTTGGTGCACACAACACTTACTGCTTAAGGTAATGACAACATTCAAAGCAATGAGAGTAACATAAAGAACTTAAGAAAATTAGGGAAGGTACACAAGGAGCCATCAGGCCTATGCGCGGCAGTCCCTGTATAAAACATGTATATTTTTTTCTCTAAATCATCCTGTATATAAATCTCCATAATCCTCTAAAGCTCCCTCATGACTCGACACTAATAACCTCATTACAAAGTTCATTCCATTCATCTGTCATTACTCAACATGTAATCTAATAAGAATGTTTTTTTTTATTCCTGAACACAGAAAGTGTCCTGTAAGGATCTATGGATAATTTCCCACGTAGCTTTTAAGATCTAATGCACAGTGTTGAATTAATGAATAATGCATTAACACTTAAGGCAATGAATCCAATTAATTATTTGAAAGCAATTCGCCTTGAGCCATTAAGTCTTAAAAAATGCTGATTCTACTGGGAAAAATACTGTTTGTTAAAATGGAAAGAAGATTCACTCACTCACACACACACACACACACACACACACACACACACACACACACACACACACACACACACACACACACACACACACACACACACACAGAGAGAGAGAGAGAGAGAGAGAGAGAGAGAGAGAGAGAGAGAGAGAGAGAGAGAGAGAGAGAGAGAGAGAGAGAGAGAGAGAGAGAGAGAGAGAGAGAGACGCTCAATACACTCAACCTTTCCCTCTGTTCTCTTTCAACATGA
>NW_026973707.1:227500-305000 GCF_035594125.1 Scylla paramamosain
AGATGAGAAGATTACTTGACAACTTGCACCAGGTTAATCAGCTTCGTGACAACCTGTATCATCACTGGGGGAGGGGAGGGAAGACACCTGTAACAAACCGTTACTCTCCTCCTTCCTGCCTCTAATGAGAGCAAGTCCTGCAGGGAAGACCAAGAGTGAGGAGAGGAGAGTGAAGTGGATCAGTAGATGAGATGATAAGATAATGAGGGAGGAGGACTAGGTGATGGTGGTGGTGGTGGTGGAGGAGGTAAGAAGAAATTTCGTTATGACTATCATGGAAACTTTGTGTGTGTGTGTGTGTGTGTGTGTGTGTGTGTGTGTGTGTGTGTGTGTGTGTGTGTGATCTCTGCAACCTTACATACTTTGCAAATATTTCACGCATATTTCTCATGATTCTTACTGTTACATAACTCTCTCTCTCTCTCTCTCTCTCTCTCTCTCTCTCTCTCTCTCTCTCTCTCTCTCTCTCTCTCTCTCTCTCTCTCTCTCTCTCTCTCTCTCTCTCTCTCCATATCGTTCTTCAAGTCCACTCGCTGACTCGCTCACTCGCTGACTCACTCACTCGTTGACTCTTACAAGGCCATGAGCGCTGCTTCACGACCTCTCTCCCCTGCCAGCTAACAAGTGTGAAAATCTACGGTATTGGCGAGCTCTCTTTCACTTTCATTTGCTGCGCCTCCCTCTGTAGCCCCATGAATAGCGTAGGATCAAAATTTCCATCACCTTTCATCATTTTCATTCATCTCATTGTGGGACTGAGTGATACAAAGGCAGTAGAGAAAAGGGAAGGTGTAGGAAGATTACTGATGAAGATTATGACTAGTAGAGACGTAAGGAAACACGAGGAAAGGAACATTTGAAGAGTAGAAGGAAAAGAATTAGAGTAAAAGACGGGAGAAGGAAGAGGAGGAAAGGCAGTAGATAGGATAGGGGAGGAAGAGAAGAAAGACTGAAAAAGGAAGAAAGGGAAGAAAAATAGATGGGGAATAAGAAGAGTAGGAGGAATGAGTAGGAAAGGAGTAAAGAGACAGCAGGAAGAAGTTAGGAAACCAGAACGCGGGAAAGAAAAGCAACCAGTAAGAGGAAGAAAGAGGAAGAGAAAGATGAGGAGGAGAAGAATGAGGAGAGGATAAGAAAATGAGGAAACCAGGAAGTGTTAGACAAGAAGACCTGGAAGAACAGGAAGAAAGAGCAGGAGGAAGAAAGAAGGTAAAGAGGAGGAAGGAAGGGAAGGAGGGAGAGAGAAAGAGGGTGTGAGGGCCTTCTTAAGACTGTCAGCTGAGGTCAAGAGTCTAGATAGAATTACAACGCTCCCTGCCTTGTATGTATGAGTATTTTCACACTACAACGAGGTCACAGGAACCATATCGAAAAAAAAGGAGTAATTTTTCTATTTAAATTTCCCCTCACCATTTTTTTTTATCGTCATTTTTTTCTCTCGTTATTTTCTCATGTACACATTTCCCCCACTGAACAGTTTTCCTTTTATTTTTTTTTCTTTCTGGTAATTTTCCCTGTGGTCATTTTCCTTTTAGTAATTATTTTCCTCTCTAGTCATTTTCTTCTTTAGATATTTTCCTTTGTAGACATGATTCCCTCAAGTAATTTTTCTCTGTAGTGGTGTTTCCCTCTTGATATTTTCCTTTTGTGCACATTTTCCCCTCTATTCATTTCCCCTCTAATAATTTTCCCCTTTAAACATTCTCCCCTCTGGACACATTCCACTCAAGGCATTTTTTTCAACATTTTTCCCTCTGAGGTTCACAGTACGAAGAAAAACTGACACAATCAATACTTTCCATCCTGACCATCCACTGTGAACCATCCAAGTCCAGACATGCTTCCATCAGTCATCCTAGTCCATCCCAGTCTTCTATCCTTCCATCCTTCCATCAACCATCCAAGCCACCCACTATCAACCATCCCATCCACCATTCTAGTTCATCCATCATTCCACCTATCTACTCCCTCCTTCCCACCGCCAGCCAGCCTCCCTCTCCGTCCCTCGCCGTCCGCTAATCACTAATTTCAGGGCATTCACGTTCCCTCAAGCAGGCAATCAGGCAAGCAGGGGCTGAGGTGAGCACTGGTCAGCGAAAAGCAAAGTTGTGCACGAATTTCATGGAGTCAGTCAGGTGAACACCGTGTGAAGGTAATGACCTTGTGATACTGTTGATGTTATTCTTTTTTTCTTTTCTTTTTTCTTCTTTTCTCTATTCTCGTGTTCCTCTGTTTTTCATGTTCCCTTACTCCGTCTTACTTATTTTTTCTCTCTCTTTTCTTCTCTTTCTGTTTCTTGTCCTCCTCGTCCCCCTCCTCCTCTTCCTTCATTGTCAATTTCCCCTTCCTCTTCTTCTTCCTTCTCTTCGACCTTCTATTTTTAATTCTTCTCCTGTTTCTCCTTTTCCTTCTCCTCTTCATCTGATCCTTTCTCTTCATTTTCATGTTCTCTTGTTCATCCCTCTGGTTCAGTTCTTCATTTTTTTCTTTTTTCCAGTCTCGTAACCTTCATACTTATCACTAAACTTTCTCTTCATTTCCCTATTTTCCTCTTCAGATTTTCACTCCCACTTGTCTCCGCTGTACTTATATTTCTTTTATTCCGCTAAGTACTCCTCCTCCTCCTCCTCCTCCTCAAGGCTCTGTATTAGGACCAGTACTCTTCATAATGTACATAAATGATATTGATGAAGGGATAAACTGCAAAATAAGTAAATTTGCAGACGACACCAAAATAACAAGTAGAGTTACGTCTGTGTCACAATGACAGGAACTGCAGTGTGACCTCAATAAACTAACAAGCTGGGCAGAAAAATGGCAGATGAAATTCAATATAGAAAAGTGCAAAATTCTACATATCGGAAGCAACAATGTTCAGGCGAGATATGTAATGAATAACATGCCACTGTCAAGTGCTGATAAAGAAAAAGATCTTGGTGTCGTTGTGTCAAACGACCTAAAGCCGAGTCAACACTGCACAGAAACAGTAAAGACGGGAAATAAATTAGTAGGGTTCATTGGAAGAACCTTTGAATTTAAATCAGAAAAGGTTATACTTGCCTTATATAACTCACTGGTGCGCCCTCATCTAGAATACTGTGTACAGTTCTGGTCACCATACTACAAAAAAGACATTGAAAAACTAGAAAAGATACAGCGCAGAGTCACAAAGATGATTCCAAGATTGCGCAATAAGCCGTATGAGGAACGACTGGAAGAACTAAACCTATTTAGTTTAACAAAGCGCAGGATAAGAGGAGACCTAATTGAAATGTTCAAAATTTTCAAAGGATATAGTAACATTGATGCATATAAATATTTTACCATTGATCATTCTAACCTAACAAGAAATAATGGATTCAAGATTATACCCAAACGTTTTAAATCCCACGAGGCCAAACATTTCTTCTTTAATCGTATTGTAAATATATGGAATAAGCTTCCTGCCGAAATTGTGAACAGCAATACTATTGAATCATTCAAAAATAAAATAGACAAATATTTAAAAGCAAATCCCTAACAAGCTCTCTTCTTGTCCGAATAATTACTAAATTCACTATTAAACTCTTATTCAACAGACACCAATTTTAATATAACTTGTATTAACTTTGAGATAGGCGTATAGAGTTCACCGTAGGGTGAATAGTAGAACTTCCTTTCATCCTTTCCTATGAAAATTTCCATGTCAGTTTTTCCATACTGCATGGTACTTTTCCCAACTATTTCCATGCCAGCGCAAGCTGGAGGGAGTGGTGGGTGGGGAGGAGCCTTTTGCTATGCTGTCCTGTCTCTCTTCACTGTAGCTAGTTAGAAGTAGTTACCAAACAGCCTTGCAAGGACCAAAAGGTCTGTTGCTGTTTGGCTTTCCTTTGTATTCCTTTGTATTCCTTTGTATTCCTCCTCCTCCTCCTCCTTTATCAGTTTATGTCTTCCCAGGTCGTGTTCACCCCACGTAAGGCAGCGAAGCGTGAGAGAGGAAGGTCGAGGGGAGAGGCGCCCCCAACCCTCAGTAAACCAGCTAGCCCCTCCCTACACAATGATCATTATTGTACTCGTAGCAGCAGGTGATCAAGGATTCTACATAACCAGTGGGAGAAGCACGCGTGACAACTTCAGAAAACATCTCTGTAGCCTCTGAAAATAGCCCTGGTGAGACAGAAAAAGCTCAAGAACACGAGGCTATAAGAACATTACAAAGGAAACAAGGGAAGCTGCAAGAAGCCATCAGGCCTACACGTGGCAGTCTTTACAAAACACAGCAATTTCCACTAATCATTCATAAATTTGTCCAATCTTTTAAAACTCCCAAATAACTCTGCACTAATGACCTGATTCCTTACTCTGTTTCATTCATCTACCTATCTATTTATGAACCAGTCTCTTCTAGTCTTTTTAAGTCAATCTTGAACCTGTCAGGAAAAAAAGCACAGAGGACCCGAGTGGAGAATAATGAAGGTGTTTATATCCAAGTAAATACTGACAACACCTGAGCCCCTGCAACGTGTTCACTGTCCTGTAATGAGTCTCCTGTAACACCCTGGAGTGACGTGCACCCTAACTGCCGCCACTAGGTGAGGAACGAGTGCTGCTGTATACTAGGGACCGAGTGAGGAGAGACTGACTATGTGATAAATGTGGAGGGAACTGGTGGTGGTGGTGGTGGTGGTGGTGGTGGTGGTGGAGGTGAAGAAGAGAAAGAAGAAAAAAAGTAGTTGTGGTGGTGGTGGTGGTGGAAGAAGAAAATGAAAAGAAAGAGAAGAAAAAAGAAAAGGAAAAGGGCGGGGAGAGGAGGTGAAGGAGAAAAGGACAAAAAAAAAGGAGTAACAAGAAGACAAGAACAACACCAGTAAATACAAACAATATAGAACAAAGAAACGAGGAACGAAAGGCGGGTCAAACAAGAAAGAACAAACAAACAAACAAACAAAAAATTCTCCTCCACAATCCCAATTCTCACCTATAACAATAAATAAATAAATAAACAAAACATGAAAACACAACACTCATCTCTTCCTTAAACTTTCTTCTTCTTCAACCCTTTCCATTCTCCCTTCCCTCCCTCTCTCCCCCCTCCCCCCCTTCCCATCCTCCCTCTCCCCTCTCCCTTCTCTACCTTCTCCCCCTTCCTCCCCTCTCCATTCTTCCATATCTCCTCAAGCAAGCTTTAATAGTGACTTCTCAAAACTCCCTCAAGAATTTTTAATTAATCCAGACGCGCAAAACTCTCTCTCTCTCTCTCTCTCTCTCTCTCTCTCTCTCTCTCTCTCTCTCTCTCTCTCTCTCTCTCTCTCTCTCTCTCAACAAAACTATGGCGACACATGCTGAGTTGATTATGATCGTCTTTTATTATTATCATTATTATTATTATTATTATTATTATTATTATTATTATTATTATTATCGACACTATCATCATTAATATATCATCATTATCATTGTTCTTCGTGGTGGTGGTGGTGGTGGTGGTGGTGGTGGTGGTGGTGGTGGTGGTGGTCCTGGTGGTGTTTTCACTTTTCATCACATGAATGACTGAAGAAACCGTAGAAAATATTAGAAAACACAGCTCTCTCTCTCTCTCTCTCTCTCTCTCTCTCTCTCTCTCTCTCTCTCTGCACATGTGATGCAGAAATATAACCATAACTCAGTTTACACTTTAGTTTTGGAAATAATTTGGAAATGTTTGTTGCCTCAGACACCGGTGTTTGTTGCCTCAGACACCGGTGTTTTAGTGACGAAAAGAAGATGAGGTTTACAAGAGGAGAGGTGGTGTTCTACAGATTGAAAATTAGTTCTATGACAGCGAACGTTGCAGAAGTTTATAAAAAAAAAAAGTTGAGGGGGGTGTCAAGGCACTTAGGGTCGATATCTGAAGAGCAGTCCTACCTGGGGACATTTGTGGTCCCCTCCCCAGATGGGGACTCCGAGGTGAAGGACTAATACTATATATATATATATATATATATATATATATATATATATATATATATATATATATATATATATATATATATATATATATATATATATATATATATATATATATATATATATATATATATATATATATATATATATATATATATATATATATATATATATATATATATATATATATATATATATGAATTTGGATGAGCAGTGAAGGAATGAGGGAAAGATAATGGTTCATAGAGTCATCCTTCCCCGCAAAAAAAAAAAAAAAAAGACATATTTGAAAGAAAGGCAATGTAGTTTTTATTGAGGACACTTGTGTGTGGAGACAGCTCCAGTCACAGGCAGCAGGAAATACAGACCATGTCGGAGAAAGAAGCAGCAAGTTATTAACTACGTAACTGTGTTGACACCAAGCAAATGTAATAAAATTGCATACACCAAGGAGCACCGCAGCTGTTTATGTGACACACCCATTATATCAAACTGCCTCGCGCCCCGCCTATGTAATCCTCAGTTAATGGATTAACACCAACTCTACCTTAAGTGTGTGTGTGTGTGTGTGTGTGTGTGTGTGTGTGTGTGCGTTTTCTCTCTCTTATCACTGGTAAATAGAAAAACTGTTTTAATACTTGTCTGCTTCCTAGTGCTGAATGACTAAAACACACACACACACACACACACACACACACACACACACACACTTTTTGTTTAGTGACCAACAATGAAACAAGCACAAAAGGTGTGAAGTGTCCTGCCATCCTTTACGCTGCCAGTAGTGTCTTTGACAGCCACACTTTATACCATTCTACAAAGGCTGATGAAAAGCCACGTAAGTCAAGGGGTTCGAACAGTACCAGCTGCCTTTCACTCCATTCTTTCACTTCGTATTCACCCATATTTCCCTCTCTATATATATTGTTCTTCTTTACTTCCCCCACTCTTTTCTTTCCGTTCCGTTCCGAACAGTACCCAATTTCACTGACCATCGATAAAATAAACAGTAAAAAGGCTGAAGTACTCGGGCCACACTGTTCTTCGTGGCCTGCCAGTGGTGCCTCTCAAACCCACACTTCACACCAACACGTTTCACAAAGACTCAGAAGCCGCGTCACTCAAAAGGCTCGGGCAGTACCTGAATTGCACGACAGGGGAGGGACGCACACCGCTGCCAATACAATACACCTGCCAGTACTCAAAACTGCACCACCTCCCAGCCCGGCAGCTCGAAGAGACCTTACACGCAGGATTACATACACCAAGACTTCGCGAGGGGTTGCCAAGGTCTGCCTGCCGCTCTCCTCACTCGTTCCAAGATATAATTCCCTTCCGGCCGCAGATTTCCATGCAGGCTTTCAGTACACGAGTTCCAGGCGACGCGTGGACAGACAGACAAACATGAGCAGCTTGTAGACCCAGTGTTGTTCTCATCTCTAGCTAAAACAGCTTCCATGAAGTTAGGTGTTCTGAGACGTCTCCGCCAGTTTTTCTCACCCCCGCAGCTGCTAACTCTGTACAAGGGCCTTATCCGTCCATGTATGGAGTATGCTTCACATGTCTGGGGGGGTTCCACTCATACTGCTGTTCTAGACAGGGTGGAATCAAAAGCTTTTCGTCTCATCAACTCCTCTCCTCTAACTGACTGTCTTCAGCCTCTCTCTCACCGCCGCAATGTTGCATCTCTAGCTGTCTTCTACCGCTATTTTCATGCTAACTGCTCTTCTGATCTTGCTAACTGCATGCCTCCCCTCCTTCCGCGGCCTCGCTGCACAAGACTTTCTTCTTTCTCTCACTCCTATTCTGTCCACCTCTCTAACGCAAGAGTTAACCAGTATTCTCAATCATTCATCCCTTTCTCTGGTAAACTCTGGAACTCCTTGCCTGCTTCTGTATTTCCACCTTCCTATGACTTGAATTCCTTCAAGAGGGAGGTTTCAAGACACTTATCCACCAATTTTTGACCACTGCTTTGACCCTTTTAGGGACTGGCATTTCAGTGGGCATTTTTTTTATTAGATTTTTGTTGCCCTTGGCCAGTATCCTTCCTACATAAAAAAAAAAAAAAAAAAAAAAAAAAAAAACATAAACCTACTGTCATGTTATTGGCCGAGTTTACCTTGAATGGGATCACGTTTTCTTAGTGTCCCCCGTGTTCCGGTTACCTGCCACCCGGACATTATCCTTATTATTGGTTATAAGTAGTGTAAGGCTTATTTACTCTTTTTATATCATGTAGTATTATTTTCTTCATAATTTAAATTCTCTATATCTTTGTATGTATAAGGGAGGAAGTATAATTGAGGTGGAAATATGTTGAAACGAGGGGAGCTTGAGTGGGCAACAACACATTCCAAGGAGGGGAAGGTCGTGAGGTATATCGGAGGGAAGACGTCTCTCAGGGAAGGATCCTGGTGTGGTTTGGTGATGGAGTGAGTTTGTGGAGGTATTAATGATGTAGCGGTATAACCTTGATATCCAGGATCAGGTTAGTGAGTCTTTTGTGGTACAAAGAGCTCTTGTCCGCTCAAATTCGGTTGTTGAGTTGTGCCGGTGACGCTGTTCGAAGGGGTCATACTTAGGTCAAACTGGCAGCCATTTTGAGAGTGGAGGTTGTGGTGTTGACCTTGAAAGCTGGTGTTGTGGTGTATTGGTGATTTTAGGGATGATGTTATGGTGTTATGGGTAATCTTTGGTGATGGTGGTGATCTCCTGTGAGGCTTGAGGAGGTGAAATACGGGAATTATTGTCTGGGGACGCGGTAGTGGCGTCTGAGTAAATTCCTGCGGTTGAGGGGAATATTTCAGTGACTGGTGGAGGTGTAAACGGGTTGTGGTGTTGTGGGAAGTGACAAGAACGTCATGTAGTAACGTGTACTACCTCATGTTGTTTGTGAATTATTATTAATATTAATATATGTGGTTGTAACATAGAATAATCGTGTTTTCTACTCCCCCAACATTGATCTGGTATTAGAGGTGATTCCAGGTGTGCGGTGTCAAGGTAAAGGTGGAGTGAGAGATAATTCTGGCGATTTCGGATAGGTCAGGTAGGCACTCGAAGCCTCTAAAAATCCAGACCTTTAAAACTTTCCGGGATCAGTGTAACGTCCACTTTCTTGGAAAGATAACCGGGATCGTACGATCGTAAGTAAGTAAGCGATCGTGCAATACACACCACAAGAAATCGCTGGGATGGAATTGATGTTGCAGATGAGGAACTTAATTACAGTGCCTTGTGGAAGGAAATGTTATTCTTTAAGGCTTGCATGTGGAGTTTATTGTTACGACCATCTAACCTAAAATGTAATGCTGGAAGTGACAAACACGACTCTAATAAATTTGTTGGAAGGAAAGGAGCCTCTTTTTGCCATACTTGAGAAATTTCCGTCGTGGTAAATGTATAAAACAAAATATGTACTTAAGAGTAGCTTGCTTACACGCACAAAACAAGTGCCTCATGGTTCAGTCAGTTAACGCTAGTCTTTTCAATCTGCTCAGTTCAAACTCTGCTCACGTCCACCTCCCTCATCCAAAAAGTAATAAATAAAAATAAAACATATACTTACGTGCCAAAAATGAGCCCTGGAAATAAAACTAACGCTATAAATAAAGAAAACACAAACTTCTTCTCACTTTGCCAGGAATGTGGCTCAGATTTCTATCCAGAGGAACTGAAGGAGAAAAGAAAATGTTTGCCTAAGACTCCCTAGCTTATAAAGACACGCTCTGGGATAAATCTGCCGCTACACATTAACAAAACACATCCCTTTCTATTCCATGAAACGAAGCCTTCACCTTGAACGTGGCTCAGATTATTGTCCTCAAAAGTTTGGCGAGAGAAAAATGAAATATTTCCTTAAAGACTAATAAAACTTTTCATAATGAACATGGTTTAAAATCTGCCCAGAACAATTCTGAAAAAAAAAAAACTTAAAATCTACATCAGAGAAGGATTTGCACTGCCACATTACAAGGCAGAGATAAGGAATTCTAATCCTCCCTTAGTTTTCTGGAACGTGGTTTAAACTAGTCAAGAAGAATTAAGGAAAGGAGAATAAATCACTTAAACTCACTAACTTACATAACAAAAGGAATCACATTAGTATAACAAAACCCACAAACAAGTCATGTACTCGTTGGTCGTCACTTTTCAAGGAAGTGGTTGAGATTCTGTCGTGATGAAATAAAAAGACCAAAAGGCCAACGATAAAGAACTGACTCTTCCCGCCTCACACTCCAGGCATGTGGTGAAATTCTGTCTTCAAGACCTTACAAAAACAATACTTAAGTTACACACCACAAGGAATCGTATTACAAAAACAAAAGCTTCAGTTAAAGAGAACTCCTCTCCTCACTTTTATGAACCATGCCTCAAATTCCATCGCAAAAAAAAAAAAAGGTAAATAAATAAATAAATACATATATATATATATATATATATATATATATATATATATATATATATATATATATATATATATATATATATATATATATATATATATATATATATATATATATATATATAAAACGAAAAAACTGAACTTAAGACTTCCTAGAGGACGTAAGAGAAGGAATCACATTAGTAGAAAAAAGGGTAAAGATTATGAAGGCTCCTTTCCTCACTTTTGTGAACGTAATTAAAACCTCCTCTAAAAACTCAGAGCACAAGAAAATATCAGCTTAGTACACACATACCAGATGGAATCGTGTTACTAAACCAAGGTAGAAAATATGTACTGAAGACTATTAACGTTACATCGCAGAACAAATCATATCACCAGAACAAAGTTTAAAGGTAAAGAAGACACAGGCCTTCCCACTCTGAAGGACGTGTTTGAAATTTTTCCCCTGAGGAATTACAAAAACGAGAAAATGTCAGTTTGAGATTATCGAACCTGGGAAACAGGAGGAATCGTAGGAGTAGAACAAAGGACAGAGAAAAATAATCTCACTTTCCAAGAACATGTTTGAGATTTATGTCGTAAAGAACTTTCAAAGTGAGAAAAATATTTCGTGGAAAGCACTAAAGTTACGGCAGAAGGAATGGTATCAGTACAACAGAGGTTAGGGATACACACTATGCATCCCTCCTCACTGTTAAGGAACGTGGCTAAGATTATGTGCTGAACAATATAAAAAGTGAAAATAAAAATCTATTAAACATTACTATATTTAAATAGCACAGGGATTCGTATTAATGGAACAAAAACTGAAGGTAAAGAATTGACTCGTATTTCCTCACTTTCCAGAAAGAAATGTTTTATAATTGTGTAGAATTAAGACACGAGAAAATATCAACTTAACACTTCCCAACCCACGAAGCAGAATGAATATTAACAGTAGAACAAAGGCCATAGAAAAAGAAGACTCTGCCCTCAGTTTCCTGCGACCTGCGTGGAGTCCTGCCGTGGAGAGCTTAGAAAACGAGGACTGTAAGTGGGAGGGAAATCTTTACTGGATTATATATTTTTTTTTATTGTTCTTTTTTTATTAGTATTATCATTTAAGAGCTCGTGCCAAGGACAACAAAAACTACAATGTTCCTTGAAGACTGTGAGTGAGAGGGAAGAGGTTCACTTTATTTTTGTATTCATGCAATAAAAATAAAAAAATCGTGAAAAAAAAACTCACTCAAGACGCCAGAGTGTGGGAGTCTATAGGCAAGTCCAACAATTTAATCCAAATGTGGAGCAAAAGGTTTTATTTTCATGAGGTTCTCTGGTCTATTCCAGTTCGTTTCGTCTCCTTATGAAGGGCGTTGGCAAACATTTCTTCCTCTCACTTTCTTAATACTAGGTGGACACTTTATTGGAAGTTACTGGTTTTCCGCACGATAGTATTCATGATCGAGGCGCCCCCGCGGTGCAGTGACCAGCGCCTCACTGCATCAATGATTCTAAGTGAGTTATGACGCCGCAACATCCAGGTGAAGGTGACGAAAAAGGTTTCCATGATCGAACGCGTAACCTTCCTGGCCTCGCCTCCTCTCTCCTGCTTGCCATGCCACCCACCCCCCAGCTTCTTCACTCCCCAGCTTTAGTAGTAACGACCCCCGCAGACCACGTAATTGCACGAGTCATTACCGTGTGTGTGTGTGTGTGTGTGTCACGAGGAGGCCAGGAAGCAGCAGCAGAATTGGCCTTTAGGTATTTACATTGACTTGTTTGGATGACGTGAATATCAAGAATCTCAGTTATACTTGAGGTGGGATTAGGTTAGCGGTTGTTAGCTGGTTGTCTGTCTGTTTGTCTACCTGTTGATTTGTCTTTGTGCCGATACATCAATGTATTTTATTTTTCTATTTACCTCAGTGTTGTTCTGTATCTATCTATGTGTTTTTCTTTCTCTGCATCTATCCATGTATCTATCTGTCTATCTTTCTATCTGCATCTGCTTGTCTAATTTCTATATCTGTTTATCTATTTATATATCTGTCTGTTATCTACCTATATAACTTCTCATTTCTCTCTCTCTCTCTCTCTCTCTCTCTCTCTCTCTCTCTCTCTCTCTCTCTCTCTCTCTCTCTCTTTGGTAGGCTTTGTGGTACGTCGTTCGTCTTGCAGTCTGAGAAAGACAGGGTTGTGGAGGTTAGACTGAGGAGGTGAGGCTAAGGAAGGCTGGGAAGGTGAGGCTGGGGAGGCGAAGCTAGGAACAGGAAGTTGGAAAGATGGGGCTGGGGAGGTGAGACTAGGGGAGGTAAGGCTGGGGGGAGGTTGGGTTGGGGTGGGGCTGGTGGGGGTAAAGATAAACCCATGGCAACAAGGTAAGTCACTCTCAATTTAATGAGATGAACAGTGATTCTACTAAAGAGTGTTGATTCACCTCAGCTCTCTCATTCTTGGCTCCCCACATGATTCCTCGTATGGATGAGTTGATGAAGCGGAGTGAGTTGATGTGGTGGAGGTGAAGGATGTGGTGATGAGGGAAAGGCAGTTGATGATGGTTATGAAAGTGATGGAGGAACAAACAGCGACAAGGAAGTGGAAGATAATATCGGAGTGGTAGAAGGTGGAACGCCAGAGGATGTGGTGGTGATCAGAGAGACAACAATGGTTAATGTTTACGATGATTCCTGATTGCAGACTTTACGGTAAACATTCAAGAAACAAGTGTAATATACCGGGGAATGTTGTGACAGCGGCGGGGTGCGTGGTGAGGGAGCAGAGACGCCTAGACAGTAGGCGCACCGCCCACTCTCGCCAACACTCAAGCCTATTTTCGTGTCCCTCAGCCTTACAACCTCCCATTTCGAGCACCATTCCTTTAGATTCATGGCACTGGAAACACTTAAATCCTAGATAGTCATATGAAATACAAAAACTGATAACTATGCAAAATTAAGAATGTTAGTTATTAATGGTCTGGCAACTGTGATTCCTCAACCACTTGCTTCCTACTAGCCTAGCGAGGCATGACACACCAGTTTCACCAGCAGTATATGTCCAAATACACTCATTACCAAGTTAACATACCTGCTGACCACTGTGCACAGGCTTTGGGAGAGTTTTGGTTCACCTAAAGCTCAAAAAAGCGTTCAAGAAAACACAAGACTCACGCGTACACCACAACAAAGCTGACGCCACTGACCACTGACTGACTGGCAGAAGTGAGCCGCGTAGCTTCTCTTCCTTGTCTCGAAGCCGCTCGGGACTTCGGTGGCACTGTCAAATATAAAACAACACGGTAAGATGTACAGAATGCTTTAAAAATTTCAAAATATGTACGAATAATGCATTTCGGTACAATATTAGTGACATTCTACACTACAACTGCATTTTTTCATAATCTGGCACCTTTTTTTATATCCTTTTCATATTGCAATGGACTCAATTTCTGGAAGGTTAGGGAATTGAGCCTGGAAGACCCGAAGACCCTTCGCAGCATCATATAACTGAACACTGGCCAGTAACACGAAATTCCGAGACCACAGTTCGGATTTGGTGTTCTATAAGTACTTTCCATACGCATTTCACACAGAGAGGACAATAATAGGGGTCTTGAAGAGTGTGTCCATAATGGTGATGCTGCAACTCTCGTCATGCATTACCATTGAAAAAAAAGAAAGAAAATAAAGGAGACAAAAATTAATCATCATTGCGCCCTTATGAGAGAACCATTTTATTTCAGCAACCCGCTGTGGTTTTACTAAGTAAACATCAAATTACCTACAC
Source organism: Scylla paramamosain (assembly GCF_035594125.1). NCBI lineage: Eukaryota > Metazoa > Arthropoda > Malacostraca > Decapoda > Portunidae > Scylla > Scylla paramamosain. Next base: position 241,605 of record NW_026973707.1, read on the forward strand.
TTGGGAAGCTTTACTAAATGTTGTCCCCACTCTGGTGAGCATTGCTTGAACGATGACAGTGTAAACCTTTGGGAAGCTTTATTAAATATTCAGTGCCCATTTATGTGAGTATTGCTTCAAAGATTATAGTGTAAATCTCAGAAAGAAAACAAGCAGACTCTACACCTTGCACAAACGCACACCACAAAAATAAGTAAATAAATAAAATAAATAAACAGATAAATGAATGAATAAATAAATAGATAAACAAAAAGACAAAGAATCTTCACACTCATCCTTCATAACTCTCCAGTCGCTTCGTTCCAGTCTCCCGCACTTTCCTCCTCGCGTCGTCTGGCTGAAATGAATGGAGGTGAAGAACGAGAGCTTGTGTCCTGTGGAGCGTGTCTGGTGTGCTCAATTTCCCTGACCTTTAAGCAAGTATTGGACTATTCTGACACTCACACCCGATACTCACCTATTTACGTCCCCCGGGTTATCACGTTACGACCCAGAAAGGTCTGCGTCTGGTGGCCTCGGATCCTCTACTGACCAGCGCGATGGGGCCACTGAGTGCTGGATGGTTTTGACTCTATACTGTTTAAACTTGCGTTTGTACTACATCCTTGTATCATGGAGCCTAAAGAGGACAAAATTAGCCTCTTATTCTCTCTTCCTTTATTTCAAGACAGGAAAAGTCCGTAAAATGCTGCACAAATTTTACAACATATTTTTTAGGCTTGCGTTTGTACTGCAGTCCCTTTTATAATGTAGCCTAAAGGGGACAAAATTAGCCTCTTATTCTCTCTCTTCCACTGTTTCAAGGCAGGAAAAGTCCCTACAATGCTGCACAATTTTTGCAATATATTTTTTTTAGACTTGCAGTCCCTTTAATATCTCTGTAGCCTAAAGAGAAACAAAATTAACATCCTATTTATTTTTTACCCCTTTAATTCTAGACACTTTTCTTATGACTGCCTACTTTTCATACAGATGCTTTTGTACTCCAGTCTCCTGAATAATTCAGCAGCCTAAAAAGGACAAAGGCAATCTATTCTCTCCTTCCGTGTGTGACGAGAACTCCATTCTTAACCAGAAAGGATTACTCGCTTCAATTGTACACATTTTTTTTTTTCTCCATGACTCCCTATTTGTAGATTTTTTTGGTATTGCAGTCTTTTGGGTAGTGTAGCACAGAGAGAGAGAGAGAGACAGAGTAGCACAGAGAGAGAGAGAGAGAGAGAGAGAGAGAGAGAGAGAGAGAGAGAGAGAGAGAGAGAGAGAGAGAGAGTTACGTCTCCTACCTGGATACTGCCATGAGGTACAGACTGAGTCAAGGCCCGGCGCAGCAGCAAGGTCAGGTGGAGCGGACGCGTTATGACAGAAACTAACTTCACAGCAGAGAAACTACCGTGAGGAGGGATCGAAGTCAACCTTTAGACCACCAGCCCACCGCTGCATTATTTACAGGCAGAGGAGAACGAGTAGCGTCGGGACTGTCACTCTAACTCTCAGGGAGGTTATGCAGACACACGCATGGTCTTTGAAAGACTGAAACAATACAACATTTGAGTTTTCGTCAGCGATTTAAAAATTTGGCGCTACAACATTTCGGACATGTGGCGCCGCTACAAAATTATGAAAAGGCATGACAATTGTGGTTGAGTAAAAAAGCAGTAATACAAAATGTTAAAAATAAATAAAATTGTTAAAATCAACTAAAATTAAGATAACAATTGTGAAAATAATTATATATATATATATATATATATATATATATATATATATATATATATATATATATATATATATATATATATATATATTGTGTATAAAATCATATAAACGTCAACACGTCCAACTACCTTAATATTCAATATACATAAATCTTTGTTATATATGGAAGGAACAATTATGATGAAAGATAATGATGAAACTTATGACGAAGGAAAAGAAAGAAGAGAAGGAATAACTGTAAATGAAAAGATTAAAACACGAAAATCATATAATAATCTCTGCCGTGGCGACGGCAGAGGAGCAGCGCAAGGGTTTCGACACTCGCTCCTTCTCCGTGATGCTTTTCCTTTCAGGCGTTTGACACTCTTCTACTGGAGCAGGGGTGTGCTGCTGGCGTGGCCCTCTCGTTGCACCTTACACACACACATAGACACACACACTCCTATCCCCCACTGACTGACACCCACACACACGTACACTCAGACTTATTCCTCCCAACACACCCACAGCCCAACACACGCCTAACCCTACCCATCACGCACCAACCTCCATGCATACCTCCTCATCACATTTACCGCCCACTCCCCTTTCTCCCCCAACACCTCATATTTAGTAATGCACAACCCAACACTTCCGGCGAAGTTGGGTGTACAGGCATGTACTACACGCTCACTCGCTCGCTTACACGACGGCGCCCACCAACTTTTGAGGAAAGTATAAAAGGGAAATGGCTATCCGCGAGTTTGCGAGTGTAGTAATTCTTCCAAAGGTAATTCCAAGGGAGGGAACTGCGGGGCTCAGGATATGGCGCACTCCATTGCTCATAATTAAGTTCCTCCAGAGCATGCTGAGAGAGAGAGAGAGAGAGAGAGAGAGAGAGAGAGAGAGAGAGAGAGAGAGAGAGAGAGAGAGAGAGAGAGAGAGAGAGAGAGAGTTACAGTAGTGGTGGTGGTAGTAGTAGTAGTAGTAGTAGTAGTAGTAGTAATAATAGAAATGGAAATAGTAATAGAAAATTGTCAAGGATATATTTTTCTTCTTGTTCTAAGTGGGGTGTGTGTGTGTGTGTGTGTGTGTGTGTGTGTGTGTGTGTGTGTGTGTGTGTGCGCGCGATTTGCAGCGGGAGGGCCACGCCAGCAGAACACACAGTTGATCCAGTGTGTGTGTGCGTCACACGCCTGAGGGATAAAGCTTCACGATAAAAGGAGCGAGTGTCGGAATCCTGTCGCCGCCACTTGCACATGTGCCCTCCTCTAACCCCCCACAACTATTACTTCTGAGAAACCTAACTTGCCTTTCACCGACTTATATACTACATATCCCAATAATATCTACTGAGACTCATAGTCTCTCATTTTAAATCGCATATTTCACACGACACAGCCCCAGCCATTCCTACCGTAAGCTTCTCTACACCCAGTCCATTCAACATCGCCTCCACAACACACCCTGGACAATACCACAACCGATACACTCCCTCACCGCAGCGCCAGACAAACAGTCCCCAGTACCGGGAAAGCTCGGGGAGCGGTAGGCTCAGGCGGCATCAAAACTCGGCCAACGCGCAGGACCAGAATCCTTGCTATGCACGAAGCGCCGCGTATATTTTTGAAGCTTTTTATCCTCCAGATCTGCCCCCTGCGAATGTGAGAGCACGCCACCACCACGCAGGCCAGGGAGGAGGAAGAAAAAGTAGAAGAGGAGGAGGAGGAGAGGAATTGAGTTTTTGAGGCATTGAATTACCAAGTTTGAATACCAAGTTTGCTCTGTCCCAATCAGAAATTTTAGAGATCAGAAGTCAGGCATTCCCTGCGTGAAATGTTTACTTCCTGAAGGGTTGAATGTCTACGAAAAGACGTGGAAAAATGCAGGGTGGTATAAGCGTGGGAGTGATACACTGTAAAAAAAGATAACTTTTTACAGTATTTTTCCAATAAATACTAACAGGAACTAATTGTAACCAAGGTTTACAATTTCGACTGTTGTATGTGACATGCATTTTGATTGTGATGTCTTGAATTTCTTGAGTGATTCCTTGTTAATATTTAATAGGCAATGTTGAGTGTGTGCCGAGACACCATAAGTCTCCATATTATCTAAATAATATTTTATCGTGATAGAATTAAATACAGATAAGCACTGTAAATCGAAGCAACAGGGTGTCTGTAAATGTTGCATTTTTTTTCTTTGTTGCTAAGCGGTTGTCTTCGATATTATTCTTTATGAAATACCTGGAATGTAATAATTATTCATTGCTGATACACCAATAGCCTTAAAAACATGCTTTAAATGTTTTTTTTTTTTTTCCTTCTTTGTCAAGCGTATTGTTTATTGCGACACCTGGCATCGTTACTGAAAACTTGCCATTGTATGTCGATTTACATTTATCGTATACATTTTTACGTAAGGTGATGATGAAAATTGTTCATAATGAAATAGAAAGCTCAGACGTTCTATATAATATTTCGGTGACGCAAGGTTATTTCGACCTAGTAACGTCAGTAATCATTAGATGGAATATTCTACTCTGGGAAGATATGCTAGGTAAGAAATATTTCTTGTTATCTCAATTGAAACATTTAGTAATATGAAATTTTGAGGAAGTATGATGAGAAGAATAATAAAAGCATAAAAGTAGTTACATGCGCATCGATATTTCCAACTGGTAAACCGCCATTTTTTTTTTTTTGTCCACGATTACGAGGTGCCCACCAGGCGCCAAACGCCAGTTCCAGACTAGTAGCTGCATCTTTATCCTGTACCTTGTGAGACCCAGGCCTGTACCTTCATCAAGCCTGATACTACCTGCTTACTGCACTTCTGGGACACTAGAGGCTGTGTTGACGCTGTTGCTGAGGCTTAACTACACGGCCTCATCAAAAACACCACCAAGGGCACAGCCAACCAGTATTCTACCTACCTACCTCCTAAGGCCCTAAGACCTAAGGGCCTTGCATCCAACAACATTCCTGGTCTCCTCCCTCGCATGTAAGTTACAATTCAATGGTTGCTTAACCTCAGCTTGTAAGCCATGTCATTACTAAGTGCGTTTATTTGTGCATGATGTATACTCATTTTTTTTTTTACCTATCTAAAATAAATTATGTTGAAGCATGAAGTCATTAGCAAACTAAATTATTAACTAATGGGGACTGACCTGCACTCTTAGTTTGGTTAGTTTGATTGTATACCTATGTTAGATTATGCTGGTTTCGCTAGGTTAGGTTAGTTAGGTCAGGCTAATTCGGTTTGGTTGGTTATGGTGGTTAGTTTCATTAGTTTGTTAGGTTGGTTACCAAGGTTAAGTGGTACTCTGTTACATCCGGCTGGTGGGCACGGGTGAGAGGAAGACTGATGAATGAGTGAAAATGTAGTGCAGTTTGCTCCACGAGTCCACCTAGCACTCGTGGAAAAAAAGTATGTTTCTTAAGTATTGTAATAATCCCTGAATTCCTGAAGGGCAAGTACCGTTAAGTACTACTGATTTTTTAGTAATTACTTTTGTGTCATGGATTCAGAGTTTGCATGTCCTCTCTGTAATCATGTATCAAGGTCAGTGAAAAATTATGTAAATCATTGCCTGTTGCATTCAAATGAATACAGAAGAGTTATCAAATGCCCATTAGGGGGTTGCAAACACTTTCATCATACACAGGGCTAAAGGCTCATATATACTGAGACCATCAAGAATATAGGTCAGAAAGTGTTGAAAAATTGTTGATCTTGTCTCCATTTGAAATTACAGTGTAAAACTCTGTTGTGCCAACAAGTTTGTGATGGAATGAAGGATTTATCAAAGCATTTGAGACAGCACATTGATAATGGCACCAGAATTCAGTGCCCCTTTAATCAGTGCTCCAAAATGTTCTCAAAGACATTTAAATCACACATAAGTAGGCATCAAAGATGTCAAACAGTTAAGGACTTGCCAACTGAAATTATCTACTCATCAAATTCAGACCTTTGTGATGAGTTGTCACCAAGTTTGGAGGTGTCCAGTACAAGAAATGACATTTATAACTTGGATCAGCCTATAATTTTTATGGGTAATGATATGTAACCAAAGGAGGTGTAATACTGCAACCAGGAGCACTGTAAATAATAGCAGTTTTCTTATCACTTCACCTTTGAAAGAGTTATTAACTGGTTCCTTTATGCTTAATGAACAGGAATGGGATGTGTGGGTATTTGTTATAAAAATTATGATAGAAAAGTACCTTGTGGTCTATAAAAACTATGTTACCATTATTATTACCTGGTCTTTTGTGGGAGAGACTTTAGGTGGAGGAGGTAAAATATCTAGTGCAGTTCTGCCACAAGCATTGATTGGTGAGGAAGGGGTGAAGATGCTAGAGACAAGTCATGAAATCCTTACCAGAGGTGGCTAGGTTATATTTATTTATTTATTTTTAATACTTTCAGGGGAATCAAGATTTACTACAGCAAGATATATGCTGGCAATTGATGGTGTTGTTGTCACTGAGCATATTGCCACATTTACCACTGGCCTAGCTTTGCTGTTGGCCTCCTATTACTACTTCATTATAATGTACCCCATGGATTCTGCATCAACACCTGAGTTCATTCAAAGGTAATTCATATATATATATATATATATATATATATATATATATATATATATATATATATATATATATATATATATATATATATATATATATATATATATATATATATATATATATATATATGGATAAATCTGTCCAGAACACCTTCAGTATTAACAGTCAAAGACATATTGCTTTTCTTATACTAAAATTACTAAGCTGAGATTCATGTAACTCTGTGGTATGTAGTAACAGCTTGCAGATTAGAATTGCAGTTTTTAAGGATATGGACAAAATTTACATTATTTACAATGTGTACACAATAGTACATTACCCTTCGTCACTACAGATGTTTTGTTGGCATCAATCCCGAATGGCAGAGCAAGATAGAAGTAAAAAAAACATTGCAAAAGGCATTCTGAAGTCCATCCGAAGGTCCTGTCCCTGATTAATGCTATTGCTGATGTAGACTGGAGGAGCTAAATCCCACAAGATAATGTTTATTACTTATGAAAACATTGTTTTATCATTATGGAGATTAATCATTATTATTTTCTTTTAAGAAATCTTGGAACACTTATATTGGATCATTATGGAGATTAATCATTATTATTTTCTTTTAAGAAATCTTGGAACACTTATATTGGATCATTATGGAGATTAATCATTATTATTTTCTTTTAAGAAATCTTGGAACACTTATATTGGGTTTTTGTTGAGTGAAAAATAAGCTTCCAGGAAGTCACATGTATTAGTGTCTTATTTACCATTTCATTTTACCTCACAAAAATTAATTTGCTTTATTACTCATTTTATTAGCGATGCTATGAGTGTGCTATGACAGTTAGATTGCTTCAATGTGCTTGTGCCTGGAGAAAGGGGCTGGTCATCCCTATCTGGAAACTTAGTGGGCCATCATTTATTTTATTTATTTATTACCATTGACTTCTGTAGAACTAAACAATTTGCCCTGTAGTATATACCTTACTGTTTATATAAAGTACTTGTATTGTGTGTTCAAGACTGAAGACAACAATGTAACTTTTGTATCATGTTTTCATTATCTTAATTATTGCAGATGCTGTCAGCCACTACAATTGTGATACTCAAGTGGATGAAACTTCTCTTCCATTCTTGCTGATGTACTTAAATAATTTTTTTTTTCTTAATGATGTGTCAATGATTATAATGGTGATGCTGTAAAGGTGATGTACTTAAATGCCTAGGTTCATTATTTATTTTTTTCTGGAATGCTCTTTTTAATGGTATAATGATGATTATAATGGTGATGATGATGATGATGTCAAGTTTTCTCCATGCAAGTATAATGATGATTATAATGGTGGTGATGATGATGATGATGATAAAGGTTTTCTCCATGATTGGTGTTGCATAGTTAAATACCTAGGTTCATATTTTTTTTTCTGGAATGCTCTTTTTTATTGGTGTATGCAGTGATTATAATGGTGATGATGATGTTGATGATGTAAAGTTCTTTCCACGCTGGTTTATGTATAGTTAAATGCCTAGGTTCTTTATGATTTTTTTTCATTTCTGGAATTGTCTTTTAATGAAGTGTAATGATGATGATGATAATGTAAAGTTCTCTACATGCTTGCTGATGCAGTGAAATGCTTAGATTTGTTATTACTTTTATTTATTTATTTATCATTTTTTAGGAATGCTCTGATGAAGAGTCAAGTAATTGATTAAATTGTATAGTGTGGTTTAGTAGAAATATTTTTGCAAGTTTATCTAATGTATTTTTAGTTTTAAAAATGTGCTCAGGTAATTTCTCCTTTTACCTCATTTTGATTTTGAAGCCTCTTATCTAGTTCATCTTTTACATGAGAACATGAGGAAAATGTAGGCTGTCCATGCCCTAACCTGACGTGCTGTTGGACACATTATTTGTGTTGAATAAAATCTTTCAGCTATGAATTTTCTCATGTTTATAACTTTTCCATGGGCAGTAGGACAACATTCAGGTTCCAGTGTTTCTTATTACTGATGCAGTACTTTCTCTAAAAGGATGACTTTTTTTTCTTTCTTTCTCAGCTTGGTTATCAAATTCCTTGCACATTTCAGTCCTTGCATTCCTTCTGTGCTTCTCTCATAAACACATACAGTTTAAATAATACCTTGCTTATTTTTCCAAAAATGTTTCAGATACAGGAAACAGTTAATTTATTTTCATATACTTTGGTTCAGGTGAAGTGATTTCCCACAGTAATGAAATATTTTTGTACTTTTGATAGATATGTGATATACTCAAGATCTGTTTGTATAGAAAGGAATATTTAATATTCATAAAAAAGTCCTCAAAGTGCCCTAGTAAATATAAGTTCTACTGAGTCAACTGGGATTTTAGTATTTATTTAGCTATATTGTTATTAAATGTAAAAAATCTCATGAGTGCAGAATAGTCACATTTCTGCAGTACGCCAATTGCTCCATTATCCAGACTGTCAGTATCCAGACTCGTCATTATCCAGACAAGTGTCTGATTGGCTATCGTGACAGTAAGAGTTGCTCTCTGGAGGGTAAGGGTAACTATTCAGACAGTACGTCATTATCCAGGTGTGTTACAGTCATGTGCACCCCTATCCAGATGTTGCAGTCTCCGGATGGGCCTCTGGTTAATAACTAGGATGGATATTGGAGAGATTACAGCATTTTACTGTTGTAATTAAAACATTGCTGTTGATTCAGCATATATATAATCTCAGTATATCAAATTTGCTCTTTGATATACTATCAAACACTGGTTTCTTCTGATACCTGCTCTTTTCTACATACAGCGAACTTTTCAGTTTGTCATAAAAAAAGTTTGTGTATACCAGTTGCCCATTGCTCTCAGTGTGCTTTTTGTTTACATGCTGACCATCTGGAGGAAATAATATACTCCTGCCTGGCTGCCAGTCAATCGACCTTTTGAACTGTTGCTCTTTGTATACTGAATACAGTTTATGTGCATGGTTCGGTTGGCCAGCAGGCATTCGGGCGTGTGATCAGCTGGCAATTGTAAACAGTAATGTGTAGTGAGAGCAGCAGCATTGCAACGGCCACCATTTGTATCTAAAGTCATAATTTGATATGTATGTACTGTGTTGTCTTAATTGCATATACAATAGTACACATACACAGGTATGCAAACTTTCTTCTGATATACAGAGAAAGTTTGGCATGTACAATAAAAGGTCAGATGCCAACGAGTCTTTAGATGTATCTTTTTTTTTTTTTTTTTTATCAACCCAGACTTTCCAAATTAGTTTGATATATGAAGGATCTATGTGTTCTACTGCTACCATCAAGTGTACACAATATGGATATTAACTAGACATTTCTTAAGAAATTGATACAGTTAAGTTGTTCACAAGTTCCTGTAAACTACAAATACTGTTTGCCAGTACTGTTCCTGTAAGACACAATACAATAACATTGAGAAATAGATTTTCCCCTTTTTCTTTAGCAAGTAATTTCAGTAAATGGTATACAGAAAAATCCTGTCATAATTTACAAGGAAAAAAAAAATACAGAAACCTTTAAAATTTACAGAAAATCGGATTTATATGGAAATTCTTGTTTACAGATACCTAAATTTTACAGAAAAAGTTTGGCAGCCTGGTTGCCAGTGAATTTTCTGTAAAATTTACAGATTATTTTTTACAGTGTAGGACAAGAAGTTTAGAGGATCATTGATGAATAATTAGAAGACAGGACAGAACCCTAAGGAACACCACTGTTAATAGATTTAGGAGAACAGTGACCGTCTACCACAGCAGCAATAGAACGGTCAGAAAGAAAACATAAGAAGTTACAGACAAAAGGAAAGAAGCCGTAGGAAGGTAATTTGGACATCAAAGCTTTGTGCCTGACTCTATCAAAAGCTTTTGATATGTTCAAGACAACAGCAAAAGTTTCACCAAAATCTTTAAAAGAGGATGACCAAGACTCAGTAAGAAAAGCTAGATCACCAGTAGAGCGGCCTTGACGGAACCCATACTGGCAATCAGATAGAAGGTTGATAGATGTGATAGATGTTTAAGAATCTTCCTGTTGAGGGTATATTGAAAAAAAAACCTTAGATAGGCAGGAAATCAAAGCAATAGGATGGTAGTTTGAGGAATTAGAACGGTCACCCTTTTTAGGAACAGGCTGAATGTAGGCAAACTTCCAGCAAGAAGGAAAGGTAGATGTTGACAGAGTTAAAAGAGTTTGACTAGGTAAGGTACAAGCACAGAGGCACAGTTTCAGAGAACAATAGGAGGGACCCCATCAGGTCCATAAGTCTTCCAAGGGTTTAGGCCAGCGAGGGCATGGAAAACATCATTGCAAAGAATTTTATAAGGTAGCATGAAGTAGCCAGAGGGTAGAGGAGAGAGAGGAACAAGTCCTGAATCATCCAAGGTAGAGTTTTTAGCAATGGTTTGAGTGAAGAGTTCAGCTTTAGAAATAGATGTGATAGCAGTGGTGCCATCTGGATGAAATAAAGGAGGGAAAGAAAAAAGAAGCAAAGTTATTGGAGATGTTTTCGGCTAGATGCCAGAAGTCATGAGGGGAGTTAGATCTTGAAAGATTTTGACACTTTCTTTTAATGAAGGAGTTTTTGGCTAGTTGGAGAACAGACTTGGCTTGGTTCCGGGCAGAAATATAAAGCACATGAGATTTTGGTGATGGAAGGCTTAAGTACCCTTTGTGGGCCACCTTTCTATCATATATAGCACAAGAAGGTTAAGGTCGAGAAAAAGAGTGAGGAATGAATGCCTCCATGCCAGACACTATCACCTCTGTTATGCGCTTAGCACGCAAAGACGGATCTCTGACACGGAAGCAGTAGTCATTCCAAGGAAAATCAGCAAAATACCTCCTCAGGTCCCCCCAATCTAGCAGAGGCAAAATGACAGAGGCACCTCCGTTTAGGGGGATCCTGAGGAGGGACTGGAGCGATAGGATAAGATACAGATATGAGACTGTGATCGGAGAAGCCCAGCGGAGAAGAGAGGGTGACAGCATAAGCAGAAGGATTAGAGGACAGGAAAAGGTCAAGAATGTTGGGCGTATCTCCAAGACAGTCAGGAATACGAGTAGGGTGTTGCACCAATTGCTCTAGGTCGTGGAGGATAGCAAAGTTGAACGCTAGTTCACCAGGATAGTCAGTGAAGGGAGAAGAAAGCCAAAGCTGGTGGTGAACATTGAAGTCTCCAAGAATGGAGATCTCTGCAAAAGGGAAGAGAATCAGAATGTGCTCCACTTTGGAAGTTAAGTAGTCAAAGAATCTCTTATAGTCAGAGGAGTTAGGAGAGAGGTATACAGCACAGATAAATTTAGTTTGAGAGTGACTCTGTAGTCGTAGCCAGAAGGTGGAAAACTTGGAAGATTCAAGAGCGTGGGCACGAGAGCAGGTTAAGTCCAGCTTTGGATTGAAAATGAAGATAGAAAAAGTAGGAGGGAATAGAAAAGGGGCTACTGTCAGTTGCTTCAGACACCTGAGTTTGTGAGAAAAAGAAGATGAGGTTTAGTAGAGGAGAGGTGGACTTCTACAGATTGAATATTAAATCTAAGACCGCGAATGTTGCAGAAGTTAACGAAGGAAAAGTTTAGGTGAATGTCAAAACACTTACGGTCGTTATCAGAAGAGCAGTCTGACCTGGGAACATTTGTGAGCCCCTCCCCATATGGGGACTGCGAGGCTGGTGTAGAAGTTGCCATGATAATTTTGAATTTTTGAGTGAAAGGTGTGTGTGTTATTAGGTGCTTGTAGTTTTGTAAGCAGGAAGAGAGGCTGTGACTGCCCCCTTGTGTTGTGAGACACAAAGGGAAACGTTCAGTGAGGCCACAGCTGGGTTTAATGATAAGTTTACAGCATCCCCTCATCCAGTGCTTTAGACTTCAATGGGAGTAATTATCATTTCAGCAGGTGCCTACTGCCTCCTCCTACTAATGGAAACAAGTAGTACTGTTCCTTAGTGTCCTGCAACACTCACCTACTGGTAGCTAAGCCACAACACCGGTCTGAGAACACCGAGGCATGTTCTGTTCCTTACTGTCCTGCAACACTCCCCTACTGGTAGCTGAGCTACTACACCGGTCTGAGAACACCGAGGCATGTTCTGTTCCTTACTGTCCTGCAACACTCCGCTACTGGTAGCTGAGCCACAGCACCGGTCTGAGAACACCGAGGCATGTTCTGTTCCTTACTGTCCTGACACACTCTCCTACTGGTAGCTGAGTCAAAAAACCGGTATGAGAACACCGAGGCATGTTCTGTTCCTTACTGTCCTGAAACACTCCCCTACTGGTAGCTGAGCCACAACATCGGTCTGAGAACACCGAGGCATGTTCTGTTCCTTACTGTCCTCCAACACTCCCCTACTGGTAGCTGAGCCACAACACCGGTCTCAGAAAACCGAGGCATGTTCTGTTCCTTACTGTTCCTTACTGTCCTGCAACACTCCACTACTGGAAGCTGAGCCACAACACCGGTCTGAGAACACCGAGGTATGTTCTGTTCCTTACTGTTCCTTACTGTCCTGCAACACTCCCGTACTGGTAGCTAAGCCACAACAACGGTCTGAGAACACCGAGGCATGTTCTCTTCCTTACTGTTCTGCAACGCTCCCCTATTGGTAGCTGAGCCACAACACCAGTCTGAGAACACCGAGGCAAGTTCTGTTCCTTACTGTCCTGCAACACTCCCCTATTGGTAACTGAGCCACAACATGTGTCTGAGAACACCGAGGCATGTTATGTTCCTTACTGTCCTGCAACTATTTCCTACTGGTAGCTGAACCACAACACCGGTCTGAGAACACCGAGGCATGTTCTCTTCCTTACTGTCCTGGAACACTCCCCTACTGGTACCTAAGCCACAACACCGGTCTGAGAACACCGTGGCATGTTCTCTTCCTTCTCCCCTACTGGTACCTAAGCCACAAGACCGGTCTGAGAACACCGTGGCATGTTCTCTTCCTTACTGTCCTGCAACACTCCCTTAATGGTAGCTAAGCCTCAACACAGGTCTGAGAAAACCGAGGCATGTTCTGTTCTTTACTGTCCTGCAACACTCGCCTACTGGTAGCTGAGCCACATCACCGGTGTGAGAAAACCGAGGCATGTTCTGTTCCTTACTGTCCTGCAACACTCCTCCACTGGTAGTTGAGACACAACACTGGTGTGAGAACACCGAGGCATTTTCTGTTCCTTACTGTCCTGCAACACTCCCCTACTGGTAGCTGAGCCACAACACCGGTCTGAGAACACCGAGGCATTTTCTGTTCCTTACTGTCCTGCAATACTCCCCTACTGGTACCTGAGCTACAACACCGGTCTGAGAACACCGAGGCATGTTCTCTTCTTAACTGTCCTGCAACACTCCCCTACTGGTAGCTGACCCACAACACCAGTCTGAGAACACCGAGGCATGTTCTGTTCCTTACTGTCCTGCAACACTCCCCTACTGGTAGCTGAACCACGACACCGGTCTGAGAACACCGAGGCATGTTCTTTTCTTAACTGTCCTGCAACACTCCCCTAATGGTAGCTAAGCCACAACACCGGTCTGAGATCACCGAGACAGGTTCCCTTCCTTACTGTCCTGCAACACTCCCCTACAGGTAGCTGAGGCACAACACCGGACTGAGAACCCGAGGCATGTTCTGTTCCTTTTCTTTTTTGCAACACTCCCCTACTGGTAGCTGAGCCACAACACCGGTCTGAGAACACCGAGGCATGTTTTGTTCTTTACTGTCCTACAACACTCCCCTACTGGTAACTCAGCCACAACACCGGTCTGAGAACACCGAGGCATGTTTTGTTCTTTACTGTCCTACAACACTCCCCTACTGGTAACTCAGCCACAACACCGGTCTGAGAACACCGAGGCATGTTCTCTTCCTTACTGTCCTACAACACTCCCCTACTGGTAACTCAGCCACAACACCGGTCTAAGAACACCGAGGCATGTTCTCTTCCTTAATGTCCTGGAACACTCCCCTACTGGTAGCTGACGCACAACACCGGTCTGAGAACCCGAGGCATGTTCTGTTCCTTTCTTTTTTGCAACACTCCCCTACTGGTAGCTGAGCCACAACACCGGTCTGAGAACACCGAGGCATGTTCTGTTCCTTTCTTTTTTGCAACACTCCCCTACTGGTAGCTGAGCCACAACATCGGTCTGAGAACACCGAGGCATGTTCTCTTCCTTACTGTCCTGCAACACTCCCCTACTGGTAGCTGAGCCACAACACCGGACTGAGAACACCGAGGCATGTTCTCTTCCTTACTGTCATGCAACACTCCCCTACTGGTAACTGAGCCACAACACCGGTCTGACAACACCGTGGCATGTTCTGTTCCTCACTGTCCTGCAACACTCCCCTACTGGTAGCTGAGCCACAACACCGGTCTGAGAACACCGAGGCATGTTTTGTTCTTTACTGTCCTGCAACACTCCCCCACTGGTAGCTGAGCCACAACACCGGATTGAGAACACCGAGGCATATTCTATTCCTTACTGTCCTACAACACTACCCTACTGGTAGGTGACACACAAAACCGGTCTGGGAACACCGAGTCATAATCTGTTTCTTATTGTCCTGCAACACTCCCCTACTGGTAGCTGAGCCACAACACCGGTCTGAGAACACCGAGGCATGTTCTCTTCCTTACTGTCCTGCAACACTCCCCTACTGGTAGCTGAGCCACAACACCTGTCTGAGCACACTGAGGCATGTTCTCTTCGTTACTGTCCTGCAACACTCCCCTACTGGAAGTTAAGCCACAACACGGGGTCTGAGAACTCTGAGGCATGTTCTGTTCCTTACTGTCCTGCAACACTCCCTTACTGGTAGCTGAGCCACACCACCGGTATGAGAACACCGAGGCATGTTATCTTCCTTACTGTCCTGCAACACTCCCCTACTGGTAGCTGAGCCACAACACCGGCCTGAGAACACAGAGGCATGTTCTGTTCCTTACTGTACTGCAACACTCCCTTACTGGTAGTTGAGCCACAACACCGGCCTGAGAACACCGAGGCATGTTCTGTTCCTCACTGTCCTGCAACACTCCCTTACTGGTAGCTGAGCCACAACACCGGCCTGAGAACACCGAGGCATGTTCTGTTCCTTACTGTCCTGCAACACTCCCCTACTGGTAGCTGAGCCACAACACCGGTCTGAGAACACCGAGGCATGTTCTCTTCCTTACTGTCCTGCAACACTCCCTTACTGGTAGGTGAGCCACACCACCGGTCTGAGAACACCGAGGCATGTTCTCTTCCCTACTGTCCTGCAACACTTCCCTACTGGTAGCTGAGCCACAACACCGGTCTGAGAACACTGAGGCATGTTCTGTTCCTTACTGTCCTGCAACACTCCCGTACTGGTAGCTGAGCCACAACACTGGTCTGAGAACACCGAGGCATGTTCTGTTCCTTACTCTCCTGCAACACTCCCCCTAGTGGTAGCTGAGCCACAACACCGGTCTGAGAACACCGAGGCATGTTCTCTTCCTTACTTTTCGTGACAGACAGATGGAAACCCGTGATGACATATTTACAGCCTCCACTTACTTCACTTATCTACCTGCTTAGCTAAGAACAAGTTAATTTACCCAAAGTGATGAATTAGTTTTCTAAAACTCAAATACCAATTAATACGTGAACTAACGACCTGTTTTACATTAAGATTTCCACAATGAAGAAGAAAGTAATGGTTGGTAGTCGCCAGATATCTTTTTAAATGAATTGTAGAATGTGAAATAATTTTAAGTGAATGTAAACTACTAAAACCAACAATAAACCAACCTCAGACGAACAATTAACAGCTGCAAGTGTTCCATGACTGTCCTGCCACATCCAGCGGGACGCCAAGTGATCCGTAAAACAAGTCTGCGGAGCACCGAAGCGTATCTACTCCCTCAATTTTGGTAGTGTACGGATGAAACCCATTCCAGACAAGCGGTTCCCACTCTTTGCTACTAGTTACTTACTTAATTTCCTATTTACTTATCAACCTACCCTACTTACTACCTATCCACCTACCTAATTATTGCCTGTTTATTCTACTGCCCAGCTACCAAGCTTATTAACTTCCCTATATACCTACTTACATACAACTGTCCTGCTTACCTACCTACCTGTCTGCAATTTCGTCTACACAAGAGGTACTTCCCTCTCCTAGAAGCACCAAGGCACTATCGCACAACGGGAGTCATCCACCACTGATCAATAACTGAGGGATAAACGAAAAATAAAGTTGGGAGGGACTGAAATATGTAGCAAGGGTGAGGCTGGGTCGTGGGCTGCGTGACGACTTGTCAACCCGAGATTCCAGGAAAAGACATGAGGTACACCAAGAACGTAATGGAGATGAGTACGGGAGTGAAAGTGTAGTAATGCAGGTCAGGAGGAAGGAACGCACGCTATGTAAATCCCAGGCGAATCTAGTCCTGTCTCTCCTTTGATGTCACGCAGGGAAGCAAACATGAATGAATTTTACTGGCGAGAAGGTGCGTCAATACAACGCTCCTGCGTGTGGGCGGTGTGCAGATCAGCAAGGTAAGGAGGCAGAGACGGGAAGAACGTCAACCACAAGTTTATATACGCCGCAGCAAATCAGGTTATTATACAACAAAAGAGAAATGGTAAAGAAAAAAATAAATAGAAAAAAAAACCTATTTGTCGTTAAAAAGAACTAGATACCATTAACTAGAAAGTAATCCAGGAATATTTAGGTGATGTGCAAAGATGAAAGAATCCAAAGAAAACCATGATTAGTAAGAGCACCATTAAATATACGGTATCAAATAATTAATGCAGAATATAAAAAAAAAGTCGAAATCTTTTCCGGAAATAGCGTTCGATAGCGCGGCTCACATACAGCTTATTGCAAACTCCGTGATTGGATTCATTCAAGCCCGACAACTTAATAAAGGTGTGATGGGAGTATTCATCTTAATGGCTGTTAACTGAACTACGTGGCTAACTCTTACCATTGCATTTACTACTAAAACTGCTCTCTCTCTCTCTTGCTCAGTCACACACACACACACACACACACACACATATGGTGACGTTCCTAAGGGCCTTCCCTACACCACTCTCCGCCGGAAACCAGGACGTCAGGAAGCATCTCAGAGGCGCACAACCAAAAGCTTTGTCTCGTCCCTGAAGACTGACTGGTAAAGTTGTTGTGGGAGTCCTAGCAGTGGCTTCTGTGAGTGTGAGTGTGTTTGTGTCATGGTAATCTATCATGCTTTGCGTGTTTCTCTGACAGCACAAGGATAAAGGTCAAGGGCTACAAGTAAATATCACAAAAATGCCATCCGCTGTACGCTGTGCCTCCTCTAGGCCACGAAGCCTCGGTACACGAGAGGCTATTCTGTGAAGGAAAAAATCGGCTATCAATATAATTTCTCTTATTGTGAAAATACACAAACTAAGCAAAAAAAATGTGCACTAATTTCCTAAGGGTGTCGCCTGCAGGTAAGAAGAGTGTAAGTCCAGGAATCTGTTTCATCATGACCACGAAGGGAAGCCGAAACTTACGAAGACGAGAAACACACACACACACACACACACACATACACACACACACGTTATATTCTACGACTTAGACACACAACCAAGGAAGCTGAAGCATCTAGCCAAAAAACGTAGATGATTTAGAGCATTCAAAAACCACCCAGGCGTCAGTTCGATTTTAAAGTGAGGCCTCACGTCCACCACTTCATTACACCGACTATTCATCCACAGCCAACAAAGGTTACTGATCTCAGGTTGAAAGGTGGTCACGAGGTTAACCAGAAATATTGCAGTGAAGATGAAACTTAAAACTCGATTAAATCCGGTAAAATCCTCTTATTCATCACGCGTGAGAGAGAGAGAGAGAGAGAGAGAGAGAGAGAGAGAGAGAGAGAGAGAGAGAGAGAGAGAGAGAGAGAGGCAGGTATAAGTTGATTAAGGCAAACGGGAAGGAAATTGTTCATCATCATTAACCTAACGCTGCATTCATCTAGGTTCACAATGGTGTGTATGTGTGTTCCTCTCATTTTAAAAATTTGCACTCACTTTGAATAACAATCACTGGGAAAAAGTATACGTAAAAGAAATAACAATTAAAACTTTCTTAAATTCACTTACCACCATAACAACCACCATCACCACCACGATTTCTAGATGCTACATCCGCAAATACCATCATCACCACCACCACAGTCCCGCACATTCACCATCGCTATCACCATCACCACCACCGGTGTAGACAACACCGCCACGTCCACACAGAATGCCAGGCCAGCACACAGAGAGGCACAAACACGAGGGTCACAATGAGCTCGGTCGTTTGCCTCTGAAACACAAAACCGTCGTTCATCACATGGAAGAACGAGGCAATGAAAGAGCAAACTGGTGTATCTCTCTCAGTATCAACAGTTTGGCGAAAAAAAAATCTCTTTTCTTATGCCTCATTAATCGTGCAGGCCAACAAACATGCAAACAAACACGCGGCACAGTCCCAGTGGTCACCTGCATGGCCGACAAGGGTTCATCGAGTCTGTGTTCACTGCCTCTGGTTCTGGACGAGTTTCGAAGCACTTTGTGAAGCCTGCAGGATTAATTTATTTGTTTGTTAGTGATTCAGCCTTTCCGTTTGTTACTCTCGGTGAAAATAACGGAGTTTATTTTGGGTATAACTTCTGGTTTGTCTTTCTGAAATAAAACTGACTTATTTTCACTTACACACACACAAGAAAAAAAAAAAAATCACATACACATATTTACTTTCTATTAATGTACATAATAAAAAAAAAGTTCATTTTTAACACTCACTCTTTGCCTTTGTCTAATACCACGATGGCCGTTTTCTGCACTTACTCCGTCAATAGCACTTTTATTTTTCACCGAGTCCTTCATTGCCTGTTATCATAAAATCTATTTTCGTTTCTCTTTGATGTAACAGTGCTTCATCACATCCACTACCAGGCTTCACTTTCCTGACGGGAGCTATTCTGGTTCAATGAAGAGCTTCGAGCGGAATTTCTCAGGAGATTGCTACGTTCCTCTGTCTTCCCTGTTCGAAAATGACCCTACATTATTCTACAGTTCAGCTTGTGGTGTAGGTAGTAGTAGTTATACAGGACATACTTCGTTGTGTGTGTGTTTAAAGCTCCAGTATTTTTCCGGTAAGAGTGACGGCATGGACGCGTGCATCAGCCTCCCCACAATGGCTATGAAATGTAACACACTAAACTAATTAAGGATGGGAAACTGTATCGCGGTGCTTGTGTTTCTCTCACCGGCCGAGGTTATACGCCCCGAGCACCAGACAACTTCACTATGAGGAGGCACTACGGAGTTTTAGTTTTAAGCTTCTGTACGTTTTCTATCTTTCTGAATGACTGACTGGCCTCCTGACTTTTGATTCGTTTCCACATTCTGTACGTTTAATATGTCTTTCTGACTGACTGACCGCCTTTCTTTGTTCGTTCTCACTTCGTTCTCACTTTATGTATGTCTTATTAATCTTTCTAACTGATACAGACTTTCTTAGTTCCTTCTCACTTTCTTTATCTTTTATCTATCTTTCTGCCTGACTGACTCTCTCTCTCTCTCTCTCTCTCTCTCTCTCTCTCTCTCTACCCTCACACACATATACACAAAACAACTGCCTAGTCAACAGCACCATTCACACCACACGTGCAGATGCATCTCTTTATACCACCGTATGGGGAGGGGGGAGGTGGAGGCGGGGGGATAGCATTAGAAGACTTAATATTTTCCACGCCCTCTTCTACGGTCCACTCGTCTCACAGTACGAGAGATTTTAGCCCTGACGTAAGCTGCTAAGGGTCGAGGAGGGAGGGAAAGAGTGGAGGGGAGCGGCGTGAGGGTGCCGGATGGAGGAGAAGTGGAGAGGGGAATAAGAGGCAAGTGAGAGAAGTGGCAAGAAAGGTGTGTCAAGTAAACAAGAGGGAGAGAGGCAGGCACTGGGGAACAACGCTGGGCTGACGAAGGCGGCGCCGTGATCTGAGAGAGAGAGAGAGAGAGAGAGAGAGAGAGAGAGAGAGAGAGAGAGAGAGAGAGAGAGAGAGAGAGAGAGAGAGAGAGAGAGATGTAGAATCTGGAAGAAAAGTACAATACAATCGGCTTGAACGACTTACGTGGTCAAATCCTTGGTGTGTGTGTGTGTGTGTGTGTGTGTGTGTGTGTGTGTGTGGCCAAGTAATGTCTTAACACTTTCTTCCAACAGCTTTGCAAATTTGTATCGAAAAGAAGACACTGAACAGTACAACGTAAACACACACACACACACACACACACACACACACACACACACACACACACACACACACCATCATAATTTTTCTACTACTACTACTACTACTACTACTAATTCTAATAATAGTGATACCACCACCACCACCATCACAACATACATACATGATCATTATCACCTGGTACACTCACCCTTCAAGATACACTTTACCTTTGACATTACACTAACAACCTTACAACCTCGCGCCAAGATCAACACTGGGCTCCAAGACTTCACCACCTTCAGAGCAGCACATCACCAAGTTAGCGGGAACGTAATACGGCCACCAGCATTACCATCACCAGTTTTAAGAGCGCAGCGCCTTATGTGAACCACCTCGCTTCCCCGTGATCAAGTTGCAGCCCTGAAGCATCAAGTAGTGTAGGTTGCTTAGCGTCACCTTTAATGGCTATTTCACCTCAAGTAGCCGCATATCACCTGAAGAAGCCAAGTCAGTAGTGCCATCAGCCTGTTGCCACTACTTTATTCCCATCCGGAGTCTGAATTTAATAAGTCTTCCTTTCCAGTACCTACTTTTCATCCTTCAATGGCTATTTCACCACAAGTAGCCGTTCCAATGTCTTTCTTGAAAATGACACGTCAGTATTGGTATCAACTTGTGCTAGCCGCCTTAGGATTCTCCGTCGTCTGAATTTAACAAGTCCTTCCGAATACCTCCCAGAGTCACCCTTTCGTGTACAGGTTAGCACACCTACTCCTACCGTCTGCTCCTCACCCATCACAACACAGCGTGATACGGGATATACAAGAGGGCCTGAAGTATCCTCCGTATGCTCCTCTGCATCACCCACACCCACATCCAGCGCCCCTTCACCCACGGCGCCTCGCCGCCTTGTCTCTCCATAGCCTGCGACTCCCTGAGTGTTTGGCGACGCGCTGCTGACACATTATCTTGACGTCTCCCTGTCACACCTTAAGTCAGCGCTGCCTCCCCTTCCCTGCCACCACCACCACCTCCTCCCTCGTCTCTCCTGACGCTGTAAACCTCGTAAACAAGTCGTAAAACACGTGTAAACAAGCAAGCTCGTCATGCTAGTTGCGTCAACTTCTAATTAGTCTTTTTAATTTACATTCATTAACTTTATTCTGTTGTTCGTGACTAATTATAAGCTTCCAGCACCACGGGCGCCTGTACGCTCTCGTTACCTTGTTGATTGCTACTGCTGCTGCTGCTGCTGCTTTTATCATTTTGTTCTTTTTCTTCTTATTATTTCTTTCTTTTTCTTTTCTTCTTCATTTCTTCTTCTTCTTCATTCCTCTTCTTCTTCTTCTTCTTCTTCTTCTTCTTCTTCTTCTTCTTCTTCTTCTTCTTCTTCTTCTTCTTCATTTCTTCTTCTTCTTGTTCTTCTTGTTCTTGTTCTTCTTCTCCTTCTTCTATGGTCATTATTGGCATCTATTCATCGTTAGTGGTGTAGCTAATATAATAGTTTTTAGTGTTTTATCTGGACAACTTTTAACGGCCTCTAGTGGAGATTATTGATATTTCCAAGTATGTTTTCATGACTCCAGTGATAGTTTGAGTATTCTGCATCACTGGTAAAGACGCCTGCCTCTTAGATTACGGTTTATAATTTCTGTAGCATCAGAATACAACTCTTATGAGAGACTAAAATGTTTATAAAATACTGGCCTCAGTGACTTGACTTTTCTTGCAACATCAAGTGGCCTGAGATCACTCACATGCTGCCATTAACCACGATTTTCTATATAGAAGAGCATTTCGAGACTTCACTTCAGAAAACAAACAAACAAACAAACCTGCTGGGCCACCACGAAGGGAGGCCAACCATCCATGTCACTGAGAAATATAATCCATCAAGTTGAATATTGAAACTTGCGGGCGATACAGGCCAGAGATCACTCACATGCTGAGACAAACTACGATTTTTCATGGTGGGCCACTGCGAAAGGAGGCCAACCATCCATACCACTGAGAAATAAACCATCATACCGAACATCGAACCCTGCAGACGATACAGGCTTAAGATGAACAAAAATCACTGCAGTGTGCGCCATAATGCGATTACAGAGGCCGAGTAGGGAAGCTGCAACTCTCCCCTCTCTATTTACTGTCTTTGTATTGGTTTGCTTTACGTTTTCTGTTATCACCCTTCGTTCTAGAATTGCCGTTTTCCACCTCAGGAGGGAAAGCAAGAGTGCGTAACATTATCTCCTTTAACACACACACACACACACACACACACACACACACACACACCTTAACACTGTATTAAGCCAAGCCCCCTCAGCTTCCTCCCTTCACTTCATCTTTTACGTCTTGAGGGAATGAATAATAACGAAAAAAGAGAAGAAATATCAGGGTGGGTGTCGGGAAAGAAAATGGGGTCGAGGGTCAAGAGAAAACTGGGGTAATTAGGGAGGGTAACTGGGATATTTAGACTTCCCAGGAGAACTTTAAGCCTCCCCCACACACCACTAAGAAGAGCGGAGGAGTGAGGGGGGAAAAAAAAGTGAAGCGAGAAGTGTGTGGTGAGAAAAGAAGGAGGAAAGCTGGAGAAGAAAATATTAAGACGCTTTATGAAGTATTGAATAAAGGGACGAAGAAAAAGAGAGGGAGAGAGGGAGAGAGAAGAGGGATGGAGCGAAGGAAACAGACAAGGAAGGGGAAGTATTTGATAAAAATAAAGTGTAAAAGAATCCTCGCGTAATGGAATTCAATTTACATTTTTGCGCGCTTGTCTTGTTCATGAATTACGCTACAAGTGGATCTGGGCGGCGTTGTGAATACGTGGTGCTCGACAGTAATTAATTCCACTCGCTGAAAATGAGGAAAATAACATTACATGATTATAAATTGTCGCTTCATTTCTTTCTCTTTTCTATTTCGAGGGATTAATCTGTACGGAAGGGAGGGAGAGGATGGGAAAGAGAGGGAGGGAGAAAGTAAGCGTGTGGGACAGTTGTTTAGTGAATGTTTGTGATGCGCGAATGTGTGTGTGTGTGTGTGTGTGTGTGTGTGTGTGTGTGTGTGTGTGTGTGTGTGTGTGTGTGTGTGTGTGTGTGTGTGTGTGTGTGTGTGTCGTGGATAAGTAGTGCAAAAATAGTTCAATTTCATGAGTATTTAAGTTGCATCTCGCCATGGTAAATATTTCCGGTGCCTTATTTATTTATTTATTTGTTTATTTTTTTTTTCCGGTTAGTAAAGATTCAATATCTGGAGCAAAGGAAAAACTGCGTCACCAGTCACTATAACTTTCATCTCTGCAGGCTTTCCCAGGCATCTCTTGGGCAAGTCAAAAACTTTTCATTTCGTTAACTCTTCTCTTTAAACTGACAGACCGTAAATCCTCACTCGTCTTCGTAATGTGGCATCTCATTTTTTTATCTTATATAGTTATACGATTATCAATGATTTGTACTTCTTTTAATTAAGTGTCTACAATTTTTTTTTTTTTTTACTCTGCGTCGTAATGTTGCATCTCTGTTTATTTTCTTCTCTCATAGGATTATCCATAATTTCTGCTTCTTTTAACTATATTATTTTTTTTTCACTCTACGTCTCTTTCTATCTTCTATCATACTATTATCAATTATTTCTGCTTCTTTTAATTGACAGTTTTCATTTTTTTTTTTTTTTGCACACTGCCGTAACATTGGATCTGTTTTTATCTTCTGCCAACATACGATTATCCATATATTAACTCCATGTTACCCAACATTTCCTGGCTAAGAACTGTCTGCCTCGTCATGGACCCAAATTCAGGCCAGGGATCAAAAAAAATGAAGACCATCAAGCTCAATCCCCCAAAAGCCACGCCACCAAATTCACGCGGGAGGGAGTGATCAGTGGGTGAAGTATCTTAGTGACGCAATAAGTATCTGTTGCTCAGAGTTTTAATGGAGTGTTAACACCTTCACATCGAAACACATGAATCAAGCTTAAAAACTGAGGATTCTTTTCAAGGACACGCGGTTCGTTCCAAAGTGTGTGGGCGAGTGGAGACAACTGTGTGGTGGGAGAGAACACATATTTCCTTCTGGAGTATAGCAAGTGTATGTGGGGGAAAATGTGAGGCAAGAAGTTCGTTATTAAGGCCAGAAAAATAACAATGAAAGTGATTCTCTCTCTCTCTCTCTCTCTCTCTCTCTCTCTCTCTCTCTCTCTCTCTCTCTCTCTCTCTCTCTCTCTCTCTCTCTCTCTCATGCTCGCACGACGACACTAAGATGGAAAACATGAAGAAAAAGGGATGAAGACGTCTGGCCTCGCCTATAACATACACACACACACACACACACACATACACACACACATTTTCAAACACATACATGAAAGAAGACTTAGTTCGGGGCGGTGGGAAGGCAGAGGAAGCAAATGTGAGGAGGAGGAGGAGGAGGAGGAGGAGGAGGAGGAGGAGGAGGAGGAGGAGGAGGAGGAGGAGGAGGTGGAGGAGGAGTATAAGAAAACGGAAAAAAAAGGCCAGGAGGATGAAAAACAAGAACAGGAAAGAAAAGAGAAAATAAATTTAATCAGAAAGGAGAACATATGAGCTGGAGACAACGGTACTTACTGAATCCAGAGAGACAAAAGAACAGTTCACCAAGACTTACGTTCTTAGAAACCAAAACCTAAAAAGATATTTCCACCTTTTCGATGTGTTTTTTCCCACCAACAAGAGAAATGGGCAGGCACAATTTAAACTGGAAGATGACAAAGAAAAATAGAAATTATGTACTAAAAAGGAAGAAGTGAGATGAGTTTTTGGGATTTTTTTTTTCTTTTGCTAAGAAAAAAATGGCAGAGAAACTATTTTAACTGAGATAAGATGAAGGAAATGCAATATATATATATATATATATATATATATATATATATATATATATATATATATATATATATATATATATATATATATATATATATATATATATATATATATATATATATATATATAAAGCAGGAACTAAGAATTTTCCTGTTTTCTAATCCGTATTTTCTCCCCCGCCCACACACACACACACACACACACACACACACACACACACACACACAAAAAAAAAAAAAATATATATATATATATATATATATATATATATATATATATATATATATATATATATATATATATATATATATATATATATATATATATATATATATATATATATATATATATATATATATATATATATATATATATATATATATATATATATATATATATATATATATATATATATATATATATATATATATATATATATATATATATATATATATATATATAAGGAAATGGATGACGAACTAGGAAAGGTTGAACGAAACGAAAAAAAAAAAAAAACATGAAAAAAAAACAGGTGAATATACGAGCACTACATACACTCATTGACAATAAAAGAGAACAACAACAAAGAACCAATGACAAAGTGAAGGATGACGGGAACAATACTCTTACTTCAAAAAGAAGGAGAAAGGTGCTGAATACACAGGGGAGGATGAAGGAAACGAAGAAAAAACCCTAAAAAAACACGGAAAAAGTGAATATACGAGTACTACATGCACTCTTTCACAATACGACATAAGGCAACAAGGAATGATTGACAAACTGAAGGATGGGAACAATACTTGTATTAAAAAAAAAGACAAAAAGACACTGAATATACATACACACTTTCCCAATGCCAAGGTAACGTCAAAGTAACCAGCTCAGTGAGGATGACGGGAACACTCCATTCCACGCCCTAACGACCTGAGGATGCTGAAGCCAAGAATCCAGAGCAGACTTTTATAGGTACGTCCAGCACACAGGGGAGAAAAAAATGGAAAAGAAAATGTTCGTGAATATAAAAAAAAAAAAAAGACAAGTACCCAAGTTAGAAAATGTAAGAAAATTCCTGGCATGTGAAAATAAAAAAAATGAAGGAAAGTCGTGATATCGAGACAAGAAGAACACAAATGAAACACGTGTTGTTGATATTACTAAGAACTAAGTCTGTCTGTCTCTCTGTTTCTTTGTCTGTCTCCTTGTCTGTCTGCCTGCTTGTCTGTCTCATGTTTTTTTTTTTCCCAGTAATGAGGTTGAGTTAAGTGATGAAACTAAAACCATTCAAAGCAGAAAGGTCGATAACCCTAACTGAAAAGTAACGAAACTCAAAAAACTTTGACTATCAGAAAAAAAAACAAAACTATATTCTAAGTGGAAGACATGCTTAGGGCGCCGATATCCTCTTGATTTTTTTTTTTTTTTTTTTATGTAGGAAGGACACTGGCCAAGGGCAACAAAAATCCAATAAAAAAATATGCCCACTGTAATGCCAGTCCCATAAAAGGGTCAAAGCAGTGGTCAAAAATTGATGGATAAGTGTCTTGAAACCTCCCTCTTGAAGGAATTCAAGTCATAGGAAGGTGGAAATACAGAAGCAGGCAGGGAGTTCCAGAGTTTACCAGAGAAAGGGATGAATGATTGAGAATACTGGTTAACTCTTGCGTTAGAGAGGTGGACAGAATAGGGGTGAGAGAAAGAAGAAAGTCTTGTGCAGCGAGGCCGCGGAAGGAGGGGAGGCATGCAGTTAGCAAGATCAGAAGAGCAGTTAGCATGAAAATAGCGGTAGAAGACAGCTAGATATGCAACATTGCGGCGGTGAGAGAGAGGCTGAAGACAGTCAGTTAGAGGAGAGGAGTTGATGAGACGAAAAGCTTTTGATTCCACCCCGTCTAGAAGAGCAGTATGAGTGGAAATCCCCCAGACATGTGAAGCATACTCCACACATGGACGGATAAGGCCCTTGTACAGAGTTAGCAGCTGGGGGGGGTGAGAAAAACTGGCGGAGACGAGACGTCTCAGAACATCTAACTTCATAGAAGCTGTTTTAGCTAGAGATGATATGTGAAGTTTCCAGTTCAGATTATCAGTAAAGGACAGACCGAGGATGTTCATTGTAGAAGAGGGGGACAGTTGAGTGTCATTGAAGAAGAGGGGATAGTTGTCTGGAAGGTTGTATCGAGTTGATAGATGGAGGAATTGAGCTTTTGAGGCATTGAACAATACCAAGTTTGCTCTGCCCCAATCAGAAATTTTAGAAAGATCAGAAGTCAAGCGTTCTGTGGCTTCCCTGCGTGAAATGTTTACCTCCTGAAAGGTTGGACGTCTATGAAAAGACGTGGAAAAGTGCAGGGTGGAATCATCAGCGTAGGAGTGGATAGGACAAGAAGTTTGGTTTAGAAGATCATTAATGAATAATAAGAAGAGAGTGGGTGACAGGACAGAACCCTGAGGAACACCACTGGTTTAAGAGTAGAACAGTGACCGTCTACCACAGCAGCAATAGAACGGTCAGACAGGAAACTTGAGATGAAGTTACAGAGAGAAGGATAGAAACCGTAGGAGGGTAGTTTGGAAATCAAAGCTTTGTGCCAGACTCTATCAAAAGCTTTTGATATGTCCAAGGCAACAGCAAAAGTTTCACCAAAATTTCTAAAAGAGGATGACCAAGACTCAGTAAGGAAAGCCAGATCACCAGTAGAGCGGCCTTGACGGAACCCATACTGGCGATCAGATAGAAGGTTGTGAAGTGATAGAAGTTTAAGAATCTTCTTGTTGAGGATAGATTAAAAAACTTTAGATAGGCAGGAAATTAAAGCAATAGGACGGTAGTTTGAGGGATTAGAACGGTCACTCTTTTTAGGAACAGGTTGAATGTAGGCAAACTTCCAGCAAGAAGGAAAGATAGATGTTGACAGACAGAGCTGAAAGCCCTTCTTGCCCAAAAATTGCGTTTTCTGTCAGCAGCGCAGTTTAACTCTTTCACTGATATGATCTTCCTTTGTTAAGATTGAAAACATTGTACAAAATGCATAAGAAAGAAGGAAAGAGTGTGTGGAGGGTAATTTAAGAAAATGTAGTACATAAGAAAGTATCTAAAAAGTTGTAGACGGATACAGAAAAGTATTTGCCTAGCAGTGAAAGGATTAATATCCCAGATGGCACTGTACGCAGCAGTGCCCACTGCAAACTGGGCCCTTGTCTCATCTAAAGGGCAAATGGAAACTTGCACCATGCAATACAGAGAAATGGAAAAAAAAGTGACATCCCTTAAATAAAAAAATAAAATAAAAAAAAAGAGGAAAGAAAAGCAAACTGGTGGCATCCAATCTCTCTTCGGGTCCCTTTACGAACTGATAGAGGGAACGCCGGCGGTAAATAATGATCGCAGGAGAGGAAAGCTAACAAGATAATGAGATCAGGTCCAGACAGCAAGCCAGACAGACAGGCGCTTTGACACCCAACGTACCCATGTTTAAGGATGGTGGCGACGACAGTGGCAGTGGCGGTGGCGGTGGCGGTGGCAATGGCGGTGGCAGTGGCGGTGGTGGTAAAACAAGCGATAGGTAAATGGTGGCGAGGGAGAAGGCGGAAATGGAAGCAAGGAAAAGATAAGGATTAAAAAAAAAAAAAGTGCAGCAATTTCCCCCGCGAAATTAGATGAACGAGATAACACTTGGAGAAGAGACACGTGGGAAATTAGAAAGGAAAAGAGAACAGAAGAAAAGAAAAGGGAAGAAAAGAAAGGAGAGAGAGAGAGAGAGAGAGAGAGAGAGAGAGAGAGAGAGAGAGAGAGAGAGAGAGAGAGAGAGAGAGAGAGAGAGACTTACATAAATTAGGTACAAGAAAAAAATAAGGTACAGGATTAAAGATTAGGGTATGTAAAATAAACTTTGCTAAATCTGCAAAAAAAAAAAAAAAAAAAGGTAAAGTAATATGTAAATCTGTAAAAAAAAAAGGCAAAGTAATATGCAAATCTGTAAAAAAAAAAAAAACCTAACCAATATATTTATATGTACAAGTATCTGCTTGTGGCATATATCAAGCTGCTCTCAAGAAAGAAGAAAATATTTTGAGAAAGGCAAGCCAAAAGAAAGAAAGAAAAAAAAAAAAAAGTAAAGACCAATTCAATTGGAGATAATTTTCCACTCTCCATTTCCCCCAAGAATCTCTGTACTTACCTCATATGAATACCACAATATTTTCTTTTTCTTTACTTGCTAACTCTGTCTGTTGTTGCTGTTCAAAACATTCACCTCACTTCCTTTACACAACTCTCTGATCCTCTACAGACTCCCACATCGTGCCCATAACCACCTGTGGCAGTGTTATCTTCAGTATTTTAGGATTGAGGCCTTTCTGTGACAGTTCCTTATCTCCCGAAAACTTGTTACAACACTTCTCTCTCGCTCTCTCCACCTTCTCTCTTCGTCTTTCCGGTATTCATAGTTTTCTGTCCTTCATTAATATCTCACCCCCTACCAATTTTGTTGATTAGATTTACTTAACATTGTCGTCCTTTATGCCTTATATTAAATTGCAGAGAATGAGTGTAATGAATCTTTACATATTTTATTTCTATTTAGTTGATAGTCTTTCAGCAAGTGTAGTAACCAAATGATGATGATGATGATAATAATGACGTATAGGCTGATAATGACAACAGTCTCTATAAAACTTATTTCATAACTTTTTAGCTTAACTTAGTTCATTGTTTTTTTATCTATATATTTATCTGCTTTTTACTTGATTTTTTTTAAATTTTTTTATTCGAGTTTTTTTTTTTTTTTTTTGTTGTATTTATTTACTAATTTACTTATTCGTTCATTCATTCATTCTTTCTTTCATCCGTTGGTTCATTCACTTGATATCTTTATCTTGGTAAACGCTTAACTTTTTTTTTATATCTAAACAGCACAATACAGCTTGGAACCGCTTTACATATTTGATCAGACTATACACTATTATATAAACACAAAAATTGACACGCTTCCTCCACGTAAATTAAATGGGTTTGAATTTATAGGTAAAGAGATGGTTCACACTCCCTCCTCCTCTCGAAGGTGTTATTTGTTATAGAAAGGGAAATATGTAAGCGAATATATTACTTCCTCGTGTTGCCCGCTGAGAAAATTTAAGACTGCCATTGGCTATAAATAACACTTGAGGTGGTGGTGTACGTGAGGTGCGCGGTCAGGGTTCCTCTTGATATAATCTATATTCATTTTTCTTCGTGTTCTTTGTTGTGTTCGTGTGGTAGATTTGCCATTTGTTAACGTTGAGGGGCAGATCCCATAAATTCTTCCACCTTTTGTAATTCTTTCCTTTGGATTACGTAGAGTAGTTTACATCATTCCGACACGTATTTATTGTTATTCATTGTATCGTCCTTTTCATCGTCGTTTTCACCGCTTATCGTTGCTCTTCTACGTTATTTTCAACATTAATTCTTCCTCCTTTTGTAATTCCTTCCGCTGGATTGGAGTTGTTTGTCTCATTCCGATATGTATGATTTTGTTATTCATTGTATCGTCCTCCACATCATCGGCCTTTTCATCCCCTGTCGTTGTTGTAGTTCTTTTCAACATTAAATAGGGTAAAGTGGAAGGGTGTGGGCTTGACCAATCGCAGGAATTATAGAACATCAGCCGGACGGACAAGATCATTGGATAAGTGAAGGAGTGAGGCAGCTAAACCTCTTCAGGCTCGCCTCTTCATATCACATCGTCACGTATCCTTTCATAATTTCATCACCCAGAAGGCACCAGTGATATGAATACTCTCTGCGATGTTACTCAAGAGGTTGTGGTGGCAAGGAGTCAATTTGTAATCTCTTAATCCGGTGATAAAGTGGCTGGATAAGATTGAAATTTCATCACTATTGTCATTTTTTTTTTTCTTACGATTTCAGTAGTCGACAAATTCTTCTCCTGACCTTCTTCACTCATCTGTCGGTTGCCTGTCCATTAAAGGTCATTCCTACAGAACTTTTTATTTTATCTTTCCATTTATGTATCCGCCTGCCCTACCGTCATTTTTTTTTTTTAACGATATCTTGGTAAATAAAATAAAAGTAAACACGTTGCTCTCCCTTACAGAGATGACTCTTCACTGCCTTGCCCACCCGACGAGTGAAATAAAATGCCAAACAGCGACAAGTACGGACTCACCCTCTCCTCTCTAATAAAAAATGAGAAGCAAAGTCGAAAGCATTTCATTTAGTTTCACACCCACGCCACTCCCAATGGCTCAGCGCTGTCATGAGTCTGGAATAAATCACGAGGAAGAAGTTTGTTATGCTGGATCTCTTTCACCTCATGTCAGCCTTCGAATCTCTGAGAAAAAGAGGTGGATGTTTAAGATTCTTTTTCGTTCTGAAACGATATCCTGTTCGTATAGAAGCTGACTGATGTGTAATTACCGTCTATTCATCTGTGTGTGTGTGTGTGTGTGTGTGTGTGTGTGTGTTATATCTTTGTAAATAAGAAAATAGAACGAGATTTCTTTTCTTCTTCTTGTCTTATGACACAAAGATGAATGAAAAACGCAGAGTTGTTTCTTATTTATTGTCTCCATATATTTTGTTATTTGCATTTCTTTTTTTCTTTTTTGTCATAAAGTTTGAGTGAGCATCAAACAGCTTTTATTGTAAATCTGCAATTATATATCGTTTGATTCTACTTCGTTGTAAAGTAAAAAAAAAAAAAAGTTATGTCAGTTTCATCAAAAAGTTTGCAAGGTGTTCGAGTCAGCAAACTTAATGCTCTGAAGGCCACGACTGTACTTAATGCTCTGAAGGCCACGACTGTACTTAATGCTCTGAAGGCCACGACTGGGCTTAATCATGACAGCTCCCTGACGTCACTGGTAAATCCGAAAGTCCAGAATGAGGAAGTTGTTAATGTTACTGAAGGCAAGAGAAAATAATGAGAAGTTATCACACCACCCACATTCCCCACGACGTCATCGCCGCACCAGATATCATGTTCATTTCGGAATGCTTATTAGTATCAAGCCACGACCTTTGAGCCTCACGCCACCACATCCTTCACATAAACGACCGCCGCTATCAGTTACCGTTATTAATCATGTTGCTCTTTATACAAGCTTATGAAAATTTATAATGCTATTAGTGGTTCAGCTACCCTGTGTGTGTGTGTGTGTGTGTGTGTGTGTGTGTGTGTGTTGTGTGTGTGTGTGTGTGTGTGTGTGATTTCCAAAATTCGAAGATTTGCACGCTTCACAGTATTCTTTTCTAAACAATGGTGAGTTTTTAATTTTTCAAAGCTCCGTGGTAATTCGGCAATAACAAATACTTCACTTGATCCAGTATTTGTAAAATAATCCCAAAATCTACACGATAATGGGCGCTACTACTGACGCCTAAGCCTCTACACTGTATCTTCCACTAAGAAATATTGAATACACAATTTTCTCACTCGTTTGAACAAATAGCCACATATATATCAAATTAATGTAGTTTTGTACATACGCTTGAGGAACACAGCTCAAGTCTTTTATTTGTTTCAGGATCCCTATACTTATGTGTGTGATTAAGGAGAGGCATCGTGCAAGGCAGCGGTTCAGGGCCAGCACGCCGCCATGTGCTGTCTCCTTTGTTTCGTAACCTTGAAAGAAGTAATTGCCACGCCCATCACTGTCTTTGAAAAAAAAAAAAAAAGTATTATTTTTAATGATGTACTGCGTAACACTTTAAAGGCGCTGCTAAAATCCAGTCTGTGGTGATTCCGAAAAGTTCTAAGTATGAAGGTCGTGTAGTGATGCTCAATATTCACTGATCATTATGTTGAAATTCATCGATTTACACAAATTGATGTTTTGCGCCGACACTTTTCTCTCTTAGATGAACTTCAAGACAAAAGCTACGAGTTCATAGCATACAGCCACAGCTCATACCCAGTGACACTCAGTAAGTCAGACTGTATCAGATTGTTATGGCTCGAGTTACAAAGAACCGTGAGCCTTGAGTGTCCTGTCATGGGTTTGATCCCTGCCACCTCCTTTTTACCTGTATGTTATTTATTCACGAGCAATCCAAGCGCTCTAAAACACGCTCATTCTCATAAATCTGGATCAACCATAGATGTTTCTGATATTTCGTCTGTTCCAAGTTATGCTGGATAGTTCCTTAATATTTGTGTGAGTTTTAGATGAATGGTTTGCCAGAGATATGGTTGGCATTATAGTTCTATCGGTTATTTTATATACCGTTATTTTTGCTACACAGACATCAGTCGCAGGCAGGTTATGCTTGGCTGATATGGAACATTCACCCGCATAGTTACCTGCCAGAAAGAAAAAAAGGTCTGTAGATTAATTATGTCAGTTTTGTAATAGTATACTCGCTAATATAAGTGACTGATGAACATTTAACGTTTTTCCTTGAACTTTAATGTCCTATATATGATTTATTATCTGAGAGAGAGAGAGAGGAGAGAGAGAGAGAGAGAGAGAGAGAGAGAGAGAGAGAGAGAGAGAGAGAGAGAGAGAGAGAGAGAGAGAGTCCCTATCATACAAGCTGCGCCACTGTGTTAACATTTCATTATTGTCTTTCATTATTGTCTTTCTTCTCAGTGTCTTTCCCCCTCTCTCTATCTCCCTCCCTCTACCTACCCCTCCTCGCCCTCTCTCCCTTCCTCCCCACGTGGCGCCAGTGTCTCATCACGCCCCTGTGTTGGCTCCGTGTGTCATCTGATGGCCTCGTCATACAGAACTGCACTCTAATTGCATCCCTTGGTCCCTGTTTGCTCTCGAGTCCTGCCAATTCCATTACGTAATTATTCGGGTCATTATGGGGAGGATAAACAAAAAAGAAGGGAATACTCAGAGAGATGCATGATGTTATTTCATTTGGGTTTAATTTGACGAAGTGTTGCACGGAGGAGGGTATTACGAAGCTGGGCGTTGCGTTGCCATGTAATTTGTTCCTGCCTCGCTCCGTCATTTCCGCACCGCCGGGATGCTAATGTTGTAACACACGAGAGTGGCGCATTGCATAAAACTTAGATTAGACAGACTTGGGTAGGCAGAGGTTGGGATGACTGTCTGATGCTGCTCTCTCTCTCTCTCTCTCTCTCTCTCTCTCTCTCTCTCTCTCTCTCTCTCTCTCTCTCTCTCTCTCTCTCTCCTCTCTCTCTCTCTCTCTCTCTCTCTCTCTCTCTCTCTCTCAGCATTACTTATTCTCTCCTCTTATTTTTTTTTTTTCATTTCTATCTTCTCTCCATATTCACTTTCCTCCTCCTCTATTTCCATTTCACCCCTTCCTCTCCACAGTTCTGATTCTCTCCATTACATTTTTATCCATTATTTATTCATATTCTCCCTTCCTCCACTCTTCTTTCCCTTACCTTCCCTTCTCTTCCACCCACTGCTCCTTCTTTCCTTCCTTGCTGCCAATTTCCCTCCTTTACCCTTTGTTTATTTTATACTTTCTCTTATATTCCCTTTCCTTTCTTACTTTCCTTTCCTCCTTCCATCGTTACTTCTCTCTTAACGTTAGAGTTCTCCCTCCTTACACTCCTCCTACAGACGATGAAAGGGAAACAAGGGGAAAAAATAACGTGCTAATGATTACTATTCACTCTGACTACCACCTCGCTCCTTCCTTTCCCTGCCACCCACACTCCACTGAAAACATTTCAGAAACTCAAGAAATACGTACATATTTATTTTTTATGTGTGCGTGTATGTGTTGCTACACTTTTTCCTGTGTGGTAGTACAAGCGTTTCAGAAGCTGGAGATGTGTGTGTGTGTGTGAGAGAGAGAGAGAGAGAGAGAGAGAGAGAGAGAGAGAGAGAGAGAGAGAGAGAGAGAGAGAGAGAGAGAGAGAGAGAGAGAGAGAGAGAGAGAGAGAGAGAGAGAGAGAGAGAGAGAGAGTTGATTAGCTAGTTACTTGACAGACAGACAAACAGACAAAAAGCACACACATCAAAAATTACTCCAAAAGTAAAATAGACAGACAGACAGACAGACAGACAGACAGGTATAAAGACATTAACTTTATCAATAGGAGACAGTAAAACAAACAGACTACGACATAAACAAACAAAACTAAAAGATACACATACAAACATACAAACAGAAGAGTAAGGAGAGGTAGACAGACAGGTAAGCAGAAGAGGCAGGACAGATAGACAGATAAGCAAACAGGACAGACAAGGAAGGAAGGAAGGAAGGAAGAAGAGCGTAGGATTGTTTGCTTGTTTAAGGGAGAAGTAAAACAAAGCCCCACTTCAGAGCCCTCAGCCCCCTACCCTTTCTTTTTCATCAGCTTCCGAAGTGTGAGAAAGAAGTCAGAGAGAGGGAGGGAGAGGGAAGAGGAGGAGGAGGAGGAGGAAGTGAAAACAAAGTGAACAGGGAAAGGATATAACTGAGTGAAGGGTGGATGGATGGAAATTACTGATGATGGAAAGGAGGAAGAGAGAAGAGCGAGGAGGAGGAGGAGGAGGAGGAAGAGCGTTAGTTGAAGGTTATTGTAAAAACAACTATAACAAAGCTGCACATTTACATCACCTCAGACAGGGCACACACACACAACGAGGGCCAGGTCAGTGGGAGTGCTTCTTAATTAAGGTTAGAGGACAAGTTTGTCTCCACCCGAGGTTCTTCACTGATTAAAGTTCCAGGAATGAGAGGCGAGATGAAAGTGTGCCGGAGTGGAGTCCCTCAGGATACATCGTTGGGTTTGGAGAACACAAACTCTCCTGAAAAAAAGTGGTGTCGCTCGTTTTTTATTTCTAACCTCTCTCTCTCTCTCTCTCTCTCTCTCTCTCTCTCTCTCCTCTCTCTCTCTCTCTCTCTCTCTCTCCTCTCTCTCTCTCTCTCTCTCTCTCTCTCTCTCTCTCTTTCTTCCTGGCCTTCATTATCCTCCCTCTCTTACGCCTCCACCTCACCTCCCTTCACGTCAGCCTCTCTCGCCAACACGAGGCTCGCGACACCACACGGCAGAAGTGCGTCGCGTCCCACCATTGTGTTTCCTCCCGTCATTCATACCTTTGCGCGAACACTGCGCCTGCTCACAAATGTTGTCTCATGAGCGGCTTTCGTCTGGGGGAAAAATGCCTCTTAAATTAAGCTTTTTGAGAGGGCGAGTTACGGCCCAGACTCCAGAAGAATCACGGCAAAAGGCGATGCTCTTCCTACTTTATATATCACCGAACCCTAACGCTCTGGAACGCACGAGGGACACTGTAACAGAGGACACGTCGAGGAAAGTGCCAAAGTGTACGGTGACATATACATGGTAACTTCTGAACTGCGACACTGGGTGGAAGATGAAGGGGGGTGGCACTAAAGGGGTCGCCGACACAGGCACTGAAGGAGGTGGGACAGAGAGTGTGGAGTGCCTACTGAGGTGATGAAGGGAGGGGATCACGCAATGGGGTGTTGTATTTCAGAGAGAGAGAGAGAGAGAGAGAGAGAGAGAGAGAGAGAGAGAGAGAGAGCATCAGGCCCTTCCGGTAAGGATAAAGAAAGGAAGGAGAGAAGGAGGAGGTAGAGACAGCGCTAGGAGTAATAAGGAGAGGCAGGGAGAGAGGAGGAGGAGGAGGGAGATGAGACTAAAAATAAGTCACGTATTAAAGTTTTGCATGTTTTACTTTCGAGATGAGAAAGTGTAGCATAAAAGTTTACATGTAGAGTACCCGGGCTCTTTATTTTCTCTCACGGAGCGACACAACAACGACAACAATTTTCTGGGTTGAAATTTACGTTCAAATATTCGTTTTACTTCTCAAGAAACTCCACAACATTACTGGAGTTACAGTAAATAATTTTGTTCTGTGTCTGTGTAATAATAATAATAATAATAATAATAATAATAATAATAATAATAATAATAATAATAATAATAATAATAATAATAATAATGTGTGTGTGTGTGTGTGTGTACTCGAATTTATGCTCAAATATTCGTTTTTACTTCTCAAGAAACTCGACAGCATTACTAAAATTAGTGTAAATACTTTTCTTGTGTGTGTGTGTGTGTGTGTGTGTGTGTGTTTATTCCTATACGTAAATATCACTCCTGACAAATTACCTAAGTGACTGCCACCTGTTTCATTCTCAGATTCCTCCTTTTCTTTATT
Organism: Scylla paramamosain; assembly: GCF_035594125.1. Classification (NCBI taxonomy): domain Eukaryota; kingdom Metazoa; phylum Arthropoda; class Malacostraca; order Decapoda; family Portunidae; genus Scylla; species Scylla paramamosain. The sequence goes on from NW_026973707.1 coordinate 279,114, forward strand.
TCCATTAGGTGTGTACGAAGAATCTCCATTCTTATTTCATTCCCTTTGCACTTTACAGTTCTGATGGACGAGTGATAAAACGAGCATCTCTCTCTCTCTCTCTCTCTCTCTCTCTCTCTTTCTCTGTATCACATTTGATCTCTGTATCACTGAGTTCCATTTCAACCAAACGTTCACTCTATTCACATACAGTTTTGTGGCGCCAAGATCAAAGATATTATTCAAACCTGGGTACAATTATTCCTTTGAAACAGTGACACTGACTAGATTCAAAGAGACATTTCCCCTCCATTAGCGGCCGTTACATAGCACAGGTCATGACTGGGGCGGCCATGCAATGAGGCACAACCGAGGCATTCAGAAACCATCTGGGTCGATACTCGATACCTGGGGCAGATCTCTGTTTCTTACCGTGTTGAACCACGAACGGCGAACGTGACTCGTATTAAGTGACCACATCTACTCGAACCAGCTCCCTCCCCCCTCTCTCTCTCTCTCTCTCTCTCTCTCTCTCTCTCTTTCTCTTTCTGTATCGCCACGCATCAAACATAAACTATCTTTACCCGTCCGCCACTGCCTGCTCTGTACTTGTCCCGACGCTTCCTCGATTTCACCAACCAGACAATATTACCCTCAGCCGCCGCCACCTCCACCGCCTTCATCCCGTGCTGCACATATACGTACATGATGAACCTCTGTACCTGCCGGGAGAATGGAATAGGTAAGGAAGAGGGTGTAGGGGATGGTGAGGATATTGAGGAAAGGGGGATAGAACACAGGACATGAAGCGAGAATGGTGAATGTTGTAGGGTTAGGGAGAGGGAGGGGGAAAGGGAAGAGCCACCTATGTTCGAGTATAAAAGGGAGAACTGAAACATTGAGATCTCGTATCTTTTTTTTTTTTTTTTTACTAGGTTGAAAACATTAAACCAGATGTCGTTTTGAATAGCACATGGCACGTGTGTGTGTGTGTGTGTGTGTGTGTGTGTGTGTGTGTGTTCATTAGGGCAGACGACACAAGTCCAGGGATTTGTGTCGGACTAACAAGGGGGTCATTTACACATTCAGCCGCTCACGTACCTAAAGGTAGGAAAAAGATTATGAAGGATTACAAAGGATTACGAGCAGCAAAGGACCTTCAGATGCTTGTAAGGCTGATGGACTTCACTCTTTTAAATAAGTCTATTATCAAGAGCAAATGAGCAGTATGGCATTAGTAGGTCTCGTTTATCCCTTCTGTTAAATCTTGCTGGAAGAAGGAAAAGTGATCACTCATTACTGCGGAAAACAAATCGGGTCTACATATGAGAATAACAGAAAAATAAGGTACAATTCACAACTGCGTTTGTTTAAAGGGGAGAGTTTAAGCGGCATTGTATGTTAATGCACTAAGTGTAGAGTGTAGGTATGGCCAGGGTGGGTTTGTCTAGGGTGTTGGCAGGCTGTGTTTGTCAAGGGATGGTTGGGGAACGTTACCCAGAGCTTTCCAAGTGAGGGGGGCAGTGAATCGCGCCGTGACTACGTACTGAATCTATATACTTTCCAGTGCGGGTTACTGTATTGGAAACCATTAAAAAACAAAATAAACGCGTATTCATTTAATAACATATATAGTTTGAACAGCACCAGTTTCATCTTTCCAGAATAGCCATATTTTTTTTTTTTTTTACATGAAAGGTCATTCTTGCTTTTTGTAATCATTGCTTATTAATTGACTATGAAGTAATCAACTGGTGAGAAAAAGACCACCTCAGTCTTTCGTGAGCTGCGGCACTGCGCCAGTCGATGCCAGATTCTGCTTACGAACTTTTCATTCTATCCAATTTCCTGTCTGGCCTCCCACCACTGCGTCGATAATCTTTTCCGGGTTGAGTCCGTCAGTCCCTCGCTTCATTTAGTGTCTGCCTTCACGGAAACTTGAAAATGTCCTGCCAGTCTTCATTTATGCTTCATTGTAGTTTATATTATAACGTCTTTCATTTTGCTATATTTTCCTTGACCATGCTAATATTTCAATATTTCAACGTTTCAAGGTTTTAGTTCCTGCTTTCACACTATTCGCCTTCCATAATAGCCATAAGTTACCAAATCCTAAACTAATACCACATAAGTAGGAAAATCAAAGGCCTCCAAGAGTTTTCGATGAGGTGATTTGCATGCATTATTCCAGCGAGGAGAGATGATGTCAAAATTATGAACCTTGGCCGCGCACACACGAGACACTGCAGAGATTACTAATACTAATACATCACCATGTCTGAACTTTGCAGGAATCTGATGCTGTATTATGGAAACCTAATCAAACAGTATATAATTTTACTGTCAGGACCACCGCGACATAATCCCCACGCAAGGCTAACAATAGTAATCTTCCAGGCAACTCCTGCGTTTGCTGAGAATTGTATGTGGTGGTTACCAAGAGCAGGGAACGGTAGAGGCTTACTGGAACTGAGTTAGGTCATGGCCAAGGCAAACAGTACGTTATTTCTCAATTAAATAGCGTTTTTAATAGCATTCTCTTTTTGTAGTTAATGACACTGTCTGTTTAAGCTTAAGTTTCGTACATCCCTTAATAACCTTCTTAATAAGTAGTAAGTTAGGTTAGGTTAGGTTAGGTTAGGTTAGGTTAGGTTAGGTTAATCTCTCCCTAATGTATTTTGGCATGTATTATTCTTAGGTATAAGTATCTTTTCCCTTGATTTGGTGCATAATTTCCTGGCTGTGATAAGATGCTAGTCTCAAACTAAGAACGACAAAAGGAAGCTGGAGAGACAGAGAAACAGATAAAGATATATTATATGATAAAAATAAATAATAAATAAATAAATAAGATACAAGTAACGGGTTAGACTTGAACAGACAGGCAGTCGACAGATTTTGATACATAGAAAACTGGCGATGGCTGTTGTTCTATAGTATATGCATAATCTCTCTCTCTCTCTCTCTCTCTCTCTCTCTCTCTCTCTCTCTCTCTCTCTCTCTCTCTCTCTCTCTCTCTCTCTCTCTCTCTCTCTCACTCTCTCTCTAACGTTGTAGTTAAAGAATTCTTACCACCTCAAGACATAGACTGCGATAACTGTACACACACACACACACACACACACACACACACACACACACACACACACACACACACACACACACAAACACAAAGAACGGAAGATTGATTACCAACATAAAACCGCGAAGAGAGTTCATCATGGACTTCATACGAACGAGAAGTGGGTGAGAGAGAGAGAGAGAGAGAGAGAGAGAGAGAGAGAGAGAGAGAGAGAGAGAGAGAGAGAGAGAGAGAGAGAGAGAGAGAGAGAAACATCAATTTCTTATCTAACCTTCCCACGAACAAATCACATGCACAGGAACTGCAATAATGTCAATGAACGTGTAAGACCTTTTACAGACTGACCTTCTGGTGTAAAACTTGAGAATCCTTGAAATAACCACCAAATAAAGAGGAATACCATTTACCTAAAGAATCCTTCCATAAAAGATTAAAGCATTATATAGGGCGTAAGAGAAATATATATAAGAGATTAAGGGCAGGCGAAGAAGTTTTAAGGTCACAATATAATGAATTAGTTAGAACAGTCAGCAAGTTAACGAGGAAAGGTAAGGGCAATTATGAATTAAAGGTAGCCAGCCAGGCGAAGACGGACCCCAAGGGATTTTATCAGGTATACAGGACGAAGATAAGGATACTGTAGGTCCATTAAAGGCAGCAGATGGGGAGCTGGTTAATTCTGGGGAGGAGATTAGTAAACTTCTGAATGATTATTTTTTAACTGTCTTCACTCAGGAAAACATGCAGGATATGCCAGATAGTGAACAGGTGTTTAGAGCAGATGAGTATGAGAAGCTGACAAATATTTCCATAACTAGGGAGATAGTGGAACAAGAGACAGATAGGCTAAAAAAGTTCAAGTCACCAGGACCTGATGAAATATATCCCAGAGTACTTAAGGAATGTAAAGAGATTATTAGTGAGCTGTTAGTTTCTGTCTTTAGGAAATCACTGGAGTCGGGTGAGGTACCAGTAATGTGGAGGCAGGCTAATGTAGTACCCATCTTTAAGAAAGGAGACAAAACTTTAGCGTCTAATTATAGACCTGTCAGCTTAACTTCAGTTGTAGGTAAAATGTTAGAGTCAATAATAGCGAGGAACATTAGGGAACATTTAGACAAACATAACTTGATAAATCAGTCACAGCATGGCTTCACGAAGGGGAAGTCTTGCCTGACAAACTTGTTAAGTTTTTACAGTAAGGTGTACGAGGCAGTAGATAATGGTGATAGTTATGATATCTTATATCTGGACTTTAGTAAAGCATTCGACAAGGTGCCCTACCAAAGGCTCCTGAGAAAGGTTAGGGCGCACGGGATAGATGGGAAGGTGTTAGGCTGGATAGGGTCATGGTTTGGTAACAGGCGACAGAGAGTGGTGATAAATGGCTCGAAATCCGAGTAGGGTCATATCATTAGTGGGGTGCCACAGGGATCAATATTAGGGCCATTGTTATTTCTAATATATATCAATGACTTGGATAGTGGAATTAGTAGTGATGTTAGTAAATTTGCGGATGACACAAAGATAGGTAGATTAATTAGGTCAGAATCGGATGCCATCGCCTTGCAGACACTTAGATAGAATGAATGAATGGACGGATAGATGGCAAATGCAATTTAATATCAATAAATGCAAAGTGCTTAGCGTAGGTAGAGGAAACCCACACAATAGGTGCACATTAAACACCAAATTCTGGTAGGTACAGGGTACGAGAAAGATTTAGGAGTTATAGTTAGCTCTGAACTCCGTCTAGGGAAACAATGCATAGAAGCCAGAAACAAGGCAAATAGGGTACTAGGATTCATTTTCAGGAGTGTAAAAAGTAGAAGGCCGGAAGTAATATTAAAGTTATACTTGGCGCTGGTCAGACCTCATCTAGACTACGCTGTGCAGTTCTGGTCCCCACATTACAGGAAAGATATAGGTCTATTAGAATCAGTACAGAGGAGAATGACTAAAAGGATACAGGGGATGAGGAGTATTCCTTACGAGGCGAGGTTGAAGCTGTTAAATTTACATTCTCTAGAGAGACGTAGGTTAAGAGGGGACCTGATAGAAGTCTTTAAGTGGTATAAGGGTTATAATAAGGGAGATGTGAGCAAAATTCTTAGGATCAGCAACCAGGGTAGAACAAGAAATAACGGGTTCAAGCTTGAAAAATTTAGGTTTAGGAAGGAGATAGGAAAAAACTGGTTCTCAAATAGAGTGGTAGATGAGTGGAACAAACTCAGTAATCATATAGTTAGTGCTAGGACACTAGAGAGCTTTAAGAGAAGATTAGACAAGTTTATGGATGGGGATAACAGATGGAAATAGGTAGGTGTGTTTCATACAGGGAGTGCCACGTGTAAGCCTGGTCGCTTCTTGCAGCTTCCCTTATTTCTTATGTTCTTATGTTCTTAAATATTTCCTGAATACATATTTTTCTGAGGAGAATTACGCAGGGAAGGAAAAATCAAATACATTCCATTTATTATTAAGGCAACGTATATCCTATTTCACCTGACACAACCTTCTGCTTCCCCTCTCGTTTCCTTCACCGCCCTTCATCTCTTCACTGTCCGTCTCGCATCAGGTGTACGCCAAACACCACTCTTCACTCATACCAACTCTCTCTCTCTCTCTCTCTCTCTCTCTCTCTCTGTTTCTTCTTTTCTTTTTCTAATTCTTGAAAGAACACAAAGTTTTCATTTGACAGCAAGTTATCATGAAAGTTTAACGATAGACGAAAATAAGCATCAGCTTGAAATAGGGCTTAACAAATGCAATGGGGACATTTCAATGAATGACATTTCTGATGTGCATGTGTGTTGTGAGAGAGAGAGAGAGAGAGAGAGAGAGAGAGAGAGAGAGAGAGAGAGAGAGAGAGAGAGAGAGAGAGAGAGAGAGAGAGAGAGAGAGAGAGAGAGAGAGAGAGAGAGAGAGAGAGACTATTGTGCAGGAGAGATGTGAGGTCACCTTTCCGTGGCCATGGTGAGACACTTGCCTTCCACTCGTGACTTATATTATTTTTTTCTTTAATGTTAATTTTGTAACACAAGGCGAGAGGTGTGAGACAGTGTCTCCATGCTTGTTAAATACTTGACTTGATTGCTTACACAACTAGCTGGTATGCTTGCATGCGAGGAGTGACCCATCTCATTATTTTCCACAGTAACTATCGATAAAACACGAAACTTCAACTTTCACTTGGGCCAGCCACTTTTTAAGGAACAAACCTTAAACTGCTTTACACAAAGTGTCTAGTTAAATAAAAAAAAGGGAGAAATGAAGTTCCTTGTGACATGACAGGGGTGGTGTGTCGGGCAGGGCCAGGGGCAGAGTGGTGAGGGACGAGTTAGGCTAGCTGCAGCAGGGTGTACGATTGCAAAGGTCATAATCTATGTCATCATGAAATGTGACACTACTTATCATTACAATGTCTAGTTTGGTGTGTCAGCGTGATGCTGCAGCAGGCGACCGTGGCTCTCACACTCCGGAGTCTGCCTCTCCCCGCACACCAGAACAGGCGCTACTCACCAGTGCACGACGCCTCGTCTGTCCCTCAACACTGGCACACTCTTCCCTTCGTCAGGGTCACTGCACGTCAACACTCCGAGAAAGAAAACACAGGAACACGTTTGGCAAGCTGCTGCGCACACACCCGCCTTGTCCCGCGTTCGGTGTACGATAATAGCAAATGTCATTTTTAATCATTCGTCTTTTCACATTTATATATCATGAAATTGTGTTTTCTTTTTATTTTCTCTTTTTTTTAACAAAAGAATAATAAGAATATAGCTGTAAGACGCATAAGAAGAAGAAGGAAAAAAAAAAAAGGAAACAAGATGACTAGCGGCGGATCATGTCGACATTTTGAAAATTTTCTTGGCTTGCCAATATAATATGAAGGTAAAGTCAAAATAAGATTGATTAGGAAAAGAAAAAAAATGCATAAAAACCCATAATGCAAACAAAGTTATCAATGGATTGATAACTTATAGCAAATGTAGCCTAATCCATAAAAAACATTCACATAGGATACTAATATGGTCTTCATTTACATTTCATATGTAATATTTTCATCACAAAAAAAATATTTTTATTCATATTCAACAAAAAAAAAAAAAAAAAAAAAATCAATCATTACTGTTTAGAGAAAACAAATATTTATATAACAGAGAACGGGTGGCTGCCTTGTGGTTGGCAGTTCGTGTTTAAGGGGTGTGAGAGGTGTGTGATTACGTATTTGTGCCGTCAATGGACAGTGACGTATATTGAAGACCACGAGAGTTAGGAAGGTAGCAGTGGGTGTGAGTGGCGAGGCGTTGAGCAGCTCGGTGAGTACTGAACAGGGCAGCTTAATTGGTATGGAGTGTGCCTACGGGCACGTCCACCTCAAGTCATTCCCGTAATTTTATCGCATTTTTCACTGTTGTTGGTTGCCTTCCTGTGCAGCCTGCATGATGCGCGTCTGTCAGGTCTTCTGGCTGCATTGTAACGTAACACAAGGCAATGTTGCAAAACACAACACAATACAGCTGGACACTTATAGCAACTATAACTGAATTACAAGTATTTTTATGTTCCGACCTCTTAAACATTTAGTATTAATTACACAAGTACTTTCAACCAACTTGTTTAAAATCGTGACACGTTAATAATGAAAACTATAAATTTGAGGCTCCAGAGATGATTAATGAAAAGTAAATAAATTATACATCAGACGTATCTTGGAAAATGTTCTCTAGCAAAACACAAGGAACGTTACTCATCAACAAACAAACTCTCTCTCTCTCTCTCTCTCTCTCTCTCTCTCTCTCTCTCTCTCTCTCTCTCTCTCTCTCTCTCTCTCTCTCTCTCTCTCTCTCTCTCTCTTTCTGTCAGTGTGTTGTGAATGAATGAGTAGCCATGCCTCCTCCAGGCAGCCATGGTCGCCCCAGCATAGCCTCAGCCCAAGCCAGTGGCCTACTTCACCTGAGAATGCCTCGTTGGCCCTCGCCCCTCGCCTCAACCATTCATTCATAAGAGCACACTGCCATCATTCTATACGTGTGCTGTCCTCATTGTTCACGGCGGGAATCTTAAAACCCTGATCATTGTTGACTGTTGGCCCAGTGAATGTACCTCAACTTTACTATATAATAAAAATAAATAAATAAATAAATAAATGCTTATTGAATACTTAGGAAAGTCCTTCATGTTTCCTGTTTTGTCATCTCTTGTTCTCCACCTGCGAACAGTGTTGTGACTGGTCCTAGGTTCTAGTGTCGTGGCCTCCCTGTCCCATGCTGACAACCTTACCACGAAGAGTGACAGAATTTTCGCGCCTGTGGTGAAGTCAGAGAAGCAACTGACCAGACCGTCCGTCAGTGCAAGACAGGAGGCTGGAGCAGAAATAGAGCACGAGCCTTCAGATGACCTGACCACTCCACCTGCTCTCGTGACCTCACCAAACCCCTCTCTCCTATTAAGGGTTATTCTCCTGTCACACACACACACACACACACACACACCATAGCAACTTCATACCTTTACCATTTGTTCTAGTATAGAGGGATAAGAGGGAAAAACAAAAAGAAGAAAAAAAAAAGAAAGAAGAAGTGGAAGGACACAAGGAGAAGAGAAGAGGAGGAGAAGGAAAGAGGAGCAAGGATTAGGAGGAGGAGGGGAAAGGAAGAGAAAAAGGGAAGGAAGGATGGAGGGAGGAGGAGAGAAGAGCAGGATAAAGAGGAATAATAATAATGATAATAATAATAATAATAATAATAATAATAATAATAATAATAATAATAATAATAATAATAATAATAATAATAATAACAAAAATAATAATAATAATGATAATAATAGTAATAATAATAATAATGATAATAATAATAATAATAATAATAATAATAATAATAATGATAATAATAATAATAATAATAATAATAATAATAATAATAATTGTTGGCGCCAGGGGTTTGAATGATGTTGGCGCCAGGGGTTTGAACTTGGTTGACTCGGTTTGTGAGGAAGAATGGGATTGCCAAGATTGTTTGTATTGAGACTTTAAAGGGTGTTGATATTTGATTTATTATTATACATGAATTTACATTAATTTTGGTATAAATGATATGTTTGTTGATAGGTCGGTGCACAAATAAGGTGTGCCTGACACGTCATTGTTGCCTGCGGGTTTGCCACGTCGGCAGGCGAAACACATGTTTGGGTTCACCGCTGTTAGTAAACTCAGTACACCAGGAGACTCCAGCTGTTTGATAGCCCCCATGTGTTGCTCCGCCTCGCCAGTTATTTTCACAGGTTTCTCCTCCTATGCCACTTGTGTGGGACCAACAATAATAATAATAATAATAATAATAATAATAATAATAATAATAATAATAATAATAAGATGATATTTAGTATTATTTTTGTTAGTGTTACTCATGAGAAGCGTCTTTAATATTCATGGTTGCTATCATTATAATACGTTACTTTATTCTCCGTTACATTCATCACACACACACACACACACACACACACACACACACACACATTATTATTGTTACGCATGAAAAATAAAACACAGATTGGAATATACCAGTCATTAACTGCCACTCAGAATCCCTCTGCATTCCCAAGAGAGAGAGAGAGAGAGAGAGAGAGAGAGAGAGAGAGAGAGAGAGAGAGAGAGAGAGAGAGAGAGAGAGAGAATAATGATGATGATGATGATGGTGATAATAATAATAATGAAAATAATAATAATAATAATAATAATAATAATAGTAATAATAATAATAATAATAATAATAATAATAATAATAATAATAGAAATAGTAGTAATAGTAGTAGTTGCTGTTGTTGTTATTGTTGTTCTTGTTCTTATTCTTGTTATTATTATTATTGTTATCATAATTACTATTTTAAGTTTTTCTATCTTTTCCCATCAGAATCGTCTTTAATATTAACAGTTGCTCTTTATGAAACAATATTTATGGAGACAGGACAAAATGTGTGTGTGTGTGTGTGTGTGTGTGTGTGTGTGTGTGATAATAAATTTGATAATTTCGATAATTTCGATTATAAATTTCTATTGAGAGAGAGAGAGAGAGAGAGAGAGAGAGAGAGAGAGAGAGAGAGAGAGAGAGAGAGAGAGAGAGAGAGAGAGAGAGAGAGAGAGAGAGAGAGAGAGAGAGAGAGAGAGAGATTTTATTTGATTAATTTATTATGCAAATAGCGTGAGACACCATAAAATAGAGAAACCTGCTAACAGTTGTGAGGTAAAGCAAATGGTACATTGGCGCACCCCACCCACCAATCCACACTCACACACAAGCCACCGATGCCACGCAGGGCACAGGGCATCAGGAAAACCCACCAAATCGAGGGTAACGCACAAGAATCTCATCAATAAATAGGGCAGCAGAATATGGCGACAGACAGCATCCAGCGGCAGACCTTGGGGTAGGAGGTGCCGAACAGTGGGGCACGCCAGGCAGTAGTGATTGATGGTGTGCGGTGGTGGGAAATGTGAGGCCATCTGGTGTGGCTGGCGGGCACGACAAATACTTCACTAGCGGGACGGTGTTCACTCGCTCCTCACACGGTGTAATGAAACACTATTATTTGTTTATCTCCTGCAACTGTGGCATATTGATATAATCTTCTGAGGTACAAAAACTTTGCGTACAACACTAGTGGTTAATGAGAGTATTTGACATGATACATAAGGAAGGAGACTGAATCAAATTGAATTGGTTTGAAGCGTTAAGCCAATAGACTACAACGTGACTAAGGTTTATATACTTGTGTTTGTATTAGATGAACGACTCCAAGCTTGGGTAAAGAGGATACAACACTGGGTCTGGAGAAGTGTAACAGCTTTCAGGAGAATATATCAGGCATGGAGGGCGTAACAAAGAGGATATAGAGTTTGCTTCTCTTACTACATCTGATTAATTACCAATATTACGTAAAACAAATACCCAAGAAATTCGCTGACACGTAACAAGCTGAGATATAACATTTGTGTTGCTGCATCTGATCACCAACACCGCGCACAACACACTACACATTCATACTACAAAACCTTGCACCTTCTTTACATCTACCAGTGCCATGTTCTACTGCAAGGTGTACGGCTATGCCCATCAGAGAACATTTTTTTCAGTTTCACATTACAAGTATCAGGCTCCCCCTCTTTACTGTGCTAACGCGTCTCAGGACCAGGAAACTTATACAGCCGGGCACCATTACTTAAGTTGGACTCCCCAGGAAACTCAGTACTGTGTGTGTGTGTGTGTGTGTGTGTGTGTGTGTGTTAGCGTAGACAAATCCCCTTCGAGATTAAAGTAACAGGGAAAATGACTCAAGATGAAGTGGAAAGGAAAAAAAGGAGATGAATAAGGAAAACAAGAAAGGAAAGAAGACGGAAGCAACAGGGTGAAATCAAAAGCTTTTCGTCTCATCAACTCCTCTCCTCTAACTGACTGTCTTCAGCTTCTCTCTCACCGCCGCAATGTTGCATATCTAGCTGTTTTCTACCGCTATTTTCATGCTAACTGCTCTTCTGATCTTGCTAACTGCATGCCTCCCCTCCTCCCACGGCCTAGCTGCACAAGACTTTCTTCTTTCTCTCACCCCTATTCTGTCCACCTCTCTAACGCAAGAGTTAAGCAGTATTCTCAATCATTCATCCCTTTCTCTGGTAAACTCTGGAACTCCCTGCCTGCTTCTGTATTTCCACCTTCCTATGACTTGAATTCCTTCAAGACACTTATCCTTCAATTTTTGACTACCGCTTTGGACCCTTTTATGGGACTGGCATCTCAGTGGGCTTTTTATTTTCTATTGGATTTTGTTGCCCTTGACCAGTGTCGTCCTACATAACAAAAAAAAAAAAAAAGGGCAAAGTTACAGAGACACTCCATCACGTGTAAACTCAATGTCAACACGACCCCACGTGCTTGTAAACTGGCCCTTCCCACCCCTCCTCCTCCTCGTTTTCTCTCTCTCTCTCTCTCTCTCTCTCTCTCTCTCTCTCTCTCTCTCTCTCTCTCTCTCTCTCTCTCTCTCTCTCTCTCTGTGATTCATTACCTATTCCGGACGTTACCTGTAATTAGTGAGCGTGTCCGGATACCTGATCTACCTTTACCCTTAAATAGAACTGGCAAAAAAAGCAGAAAAATTGAAAAAAAAAAAAAACTAACCGGTGCATATTTTTGGGGGAATGATTAACTGTATTACCTCTCTCTCTCTCTCTCTCTCTCTCTCTCTCTCTCTCTCTCTCCTCTCTCTCTCTCTCTCTCTCTCTCTCTCTCTCTCTCTCTCTGCAGTTATCGTCTTTTTCTTTCCTCTTTCCTTCAATTTATTCTACATCAATTTCTTCTTTCTTAGTTTAGCCTCACTCATTCCTTCCCTCGTTCACAGCTCCTCAAATGCAACCCCCCCCCCACGCATCTCTTTCTCCTCCTTCCTGTGTCATCCTCTTGCTCTTCCCCTCACCTGCTTTACTCTTGCCCCACGTAATCGTAACATTCAAAGTAGTGAAGTTAAGTAAAAGAAAAATCACTGTTCTTTTTTGTCCCCCTTTTGTTTTGTTTTTTTTTATTCTTGATTATCCTTGTACGTTCTATCTACTGGCCTGCTGTTGTTTTTTTTTCACTCCCTCACCCCCTTTCCCCCCGCAGGATACAGCCGTCACGCACCATCCTGCTTGTGGCTGGGGAGCCACAGTTGAGGCGCAAACCATCCATGGTTGATAGCTAACGAATTCCTGCGCGTGGTGGTGGTGGTGGTGGTCTCTCTCTCTCTCTCTCTCTCTCTCTCTCTCTCTCTCTCTCTCTCTCTCTCTCTCTCTCTCTCTCTCTCTCTCTCTCTCTCTCTCTCTCTCTCTCTCACATCGCCTCACCTGCTTCTGCTCCACACTGAAATGCATAGATGAGATGGAAAACATGTAGAAATACCTGAAAATCCCTGAAAATTAATGGAAGCATTGACGAGGAAACATGGGGAGGGAGGAGGGAAGGTCTCGGTCTGGGTCCGATGACGTCACGTTTTCATGGATGTCTCTGAACGGAGCTATAACCTTTGCCTTATTTGAAGCATTTTGGAGGAGTGTTTATCTAATTTCGCGGTTAATTCTAGCTTTCCTTCACGTATAAGCCTGCAAACAGCCGCAAGTTTTGCTAAATACTGACATACACACAGAAAGAAAGGAAGGGAAAATGTGCGATTCGGCCCTTATATTTACGTAACATTTAATTTTAAAAATCACGAGAAGAAAAAAGACACCCAGATTAAAATATACTATTTTTCTAATATTCAAAATATAAAAACGTTTTCAGGTTCAGAAATATTAAACAAGAAACAAAAAAAATATTTGAAAATTTTCCCAGCGGCACTACAAAAATAATGTAATATCGAGAAAGAAAACACAGCCAGACTAGATTGTAGTACATATTCTGAATACAAAAAAAAAAAAATTCTACCTTCCAGATGAATAAAAAAAAAAAAAAAAAAAATTTCTCGTCGTATAAAGATTTTTTTTTTTTTCATATTCGGCACCAGACTTTTTATTAAATTTAAAAATGCGGGTTGTTAGACTAGATTTTATTGGATATTATTAGCTGGGACGCGTTTCTTTTTAAAGTTTTAAATCAAACACCAAAACAGTCCTGGGCGAGCTAATACATGAAAGGAAATTAATTGACGAATCTGCTATTTTTTTTTTTTTTTTTACGAAACAAAAACACAGGTAGAGCAGATTTTGTTACATATTGTAAGTTGTTATACTTTCCTAGTCATAAATCAAATATCACAACAATGACAACTCCACTAATAAAAAGAAAGGAATGTCGATCTTGCGCCGAGATGTTTTTGTTTTTGTTTTTTTGCACCTGTTCTGGGTATCTTTTCCTCCTCTTCCTTTCCTCCCACACTCTTCCTCTCCTTCCCACCTCCTCCTCCTTCACCTCCTCTACCAAGCCCAAGTTTAGAAATCCCCTTAAAACACCTGTGAAATCCTGCACATTACGATAAATATTGAATGGGAAAGACTGGAAAGTGGTACCGTAGCTGTGGTGGGACGGGGCGGGGCTTGGCGGGGCTCGGCGAGGCGGGGCAGGCCGAGGCACCGAGGATACTGTGATATGTGGAGGTGTCGTGATGATAACAATGCACTCCCACCTTCTTCACTGCCCTGTGTGTGTGTGTGTGTGTGTGCACAGTATCCCACACTGTGGACAAAAGCTAAGTTCCACACATATCACAACAGTGCCAACTCCACTAATAAAAAGAAAGGAATGTCGATGGAGTGGGCATTTTTTTATTAGATTTTTGTTGCCCTTGGCCAGTATCCTTCCTACATAAAAAAAAAAAAAAAAAAAAACACTCTTTTCAAGAAAGGGGACCGGAAAGACACGAAAAATTACAGTGGTATCAGCGTGATCAATAGTGTGTCAAAATTACTCGACATGGTGCTGTGTTCTAGGTTGGGAATGTGGTTCACTCCGTGCTGGGAGCAAGCAGGGGCTCAGAAAGGTCGCGGCTGTACCTAACACATAATAACTTAACGGATTTTAACCGATATAGCTAGGAGGAAGAAGAAAAAGCTATTCGTTACTTTTATAGATTTTAGTAAAGCTTATGATCTAGTACCGAGGCATGTACTGCTGCGTATATTGAAACGTTTAGGCTGCGGTTTGGTCATGTTGGTATTACTGGTGGTGTGTATAGCGTAGCCAAGAGTGTCATTGGCAGTGTAGCGTTTGCAGCCACCACTGGGGTACATCTTGTATATTATTTTTATTATACGTTAATGATCTGATTAAACTGATTAAAGATAACTGCAGAGATGATGGTTTCCTAAAGTGGTTGCACGTTCTTTTAATGATGGATGATACCGTACTGTTGGCAACATCACGAGATACAATGATAAATAAATGACGTCTTATGAAACAATGTTGTAATGAGTACGGCATGCCAGTGAATGAGTGTAAGACCAAGTTCTTTGTGATTCATGGCACCCCACAGGATAACGAGGCAGTGCACGTGGATGATGGCTTAGTGGTGGAGCGGTGCACACTATACCTGGGGTCCACATTCACTGCAGACGGATCGGTCTCGTCGTCAGTCAAAGCTCACGCTGATGCAAAAATGGCCCATGTAATGAAATTTTTTTCATTATTAAGGAAAAATAATGACATTCCATTTCAAGTAAAAAAAAAAAATAAAAAAAACGAGTATTCGACGCTTGCTTGATGTCATCAATTTTATAGGTGTGTGAGTCCTGGCTGGATGCAGACCTCAGGCCAGTACGAAAACTATATGATTGTTCATTGAAACATTTACTTGATGTAAGACTAGCCACATGTAATGATGTTTGGTATGTCGAGGCGGGTTATCCACCCTTGCAATCATTAGTTAGCAGTAAACAGAGAAACTTTTCTCGACAATGTGGCTGGAAAGGCAGAGAATGGAGGATGACCCGCTAATTGTAGTAATCAAAATTTTCATGGAGAACCGGTACCAGACTCCATCATACATTGCACAACTGTTACATATTTCGACCAGTGATAGAGATGAAGGAGTTAGGGAAATGAAAGAGAATATTTATAACTCAGCCTCCTCAAGACGCGTTATGTACAAACAAACAAACCCCACTTGATCTGTTCACTCCGTGTATAAGAGCAAGACCCACAGGAATGAACATTACCGAGTGGCGTTTACGCTGTTTGGCATATCAGCACACTCACTTGCAGTAGAGATGGCCAGATGGAACAGGAGAGCACGAGGAAGGTTGTCACTGGAGGAAAGGTTGTGTGTCCGTGGAGAAATACAGACAGAGGCACACGTTGTGGAACAGTGCACCCTCACACAACATCTGAGAGACACTCACGGTTTTTCTAATATTCCTGACTTGTTCTCTGATATGTATAATGATAATGAAAGATGCTTTATATTGTATAAAATGTTGGATGTTTACAAGACATGAGTGTGTGTCTGCAGTGTTCAGTATCCCTTAACATGCTGTTAAGTTCAGAACATTTTTTCAGTATAATATTGTGTGTTTGAGTTTTAGTAGTGGATTGGTATGGATTTTATTTTTTATTCAGGGGGTTTGTTGCGGTTTATATATTAATCACATGGTTTAAGGTTTTATAGAATTTATTTTTTAGATTGAGATTAAATACTTGTCGTTTTATTGTGTTATTGTTTTGAGTATTGGCTTTATTGTTGCTTTGGCAGAGATTTTTGTTTTGTCTTGGAAATTTTGGTTTTATCTTTGTGTTTATGTCGCAGGTTTAAAATCATGTCAACTTGCTGCAATTTTAACTGTCACTGAATATGCAGATTTGATACATTTACAAACTGGACGGTCTATTTTTACTGGACCATATATTTTTCCTATTTGTACCTATACCTGTGTTGTCGTGGTCAATAAACTAATTAACTAACTGTGTGTGTGTGTGTGTGTGTGTGTGTGTGTGTGTGTGTGTGTGTGTAAGAGGCTCACCATTGCAGGATCGTTTGGTACGGTACACTGGATGCTTAATTTCCCTTGCCGTTTATTTCATTAACTGTTAATTGTATGTTTAGATTAACTGTAGGTGTGAAAATTATCAGTGTCTTATCATTTGTAGATGACGTAGAGTGTTCCTCGTATGTCTTGTTTCATTATAACACAGAATATGGAGAGGAATTAGCTGAACTCTGGCTTATTGCTAACGGAAACTTAAAATTGTTTTAAATAAGCTTGGAAGGCTGTTTCTTTTGAACTCATCACAGAGTTAACTAACCTTCACTATGCAAATACTGTGTGTGTGTGTGTGTGTGTGTGTGTGTGTGTGTGTGTGTGTGTGTGTGTGTGTGTGTGTGTGTGTGTGTGTGTGTGTGTGTGTGTGTGTGTGTGTGTGTGTGTGTGTGTGTGTGTGTGTGTGTGTGTGTGTGTGTGTGGTTTGTCAGTCCTTTGTCGTGTAAGACACAAAGGTCACTATATTAAGGTAATCTTAATTTTATCTCTTTTCGCTTAACAGTAAGATAAGTAATTGTTTGTAGGAGCGCAATACCTTTGTGGTGAACACTTCCTTTAAGTCGCTGCGTTAATCAGTCGCAATTGAAGTTGTGATATGTGATAACTGAAGGGCTGGTGACAGTCTGTCCCTCTCCATCTTCTGTTTTGTTTCATTTGTACTCCCTTTGCAATGATTTCCATAATACATGACAAAACTGCCCATGATATGCCAAGTGGACGCAATCTGAGGGCGCTGCCACACTGAACGATATTTCTTGGAGGGTAGAGGGCGGTGGTTATCAAGTAGGTAAAGGCAAGGGTCGCTGGGTAAGCTTAGCGGGAATCCTTTAACCCAGTGCAGCATCACCAATTCTATTATGTATGTTCGTTCTTTAGGCTTTGTTATTTATTGTATTTTTGTTGCCCTCGGCCAGTGTCCCTCATACATAAAAAAAAAAAAAAATCCATCACCACCATTATAACCATGACAGGTGGTACTGATGGAAAACCTGACGGCTGTTAGCTATCAGAGCCATGACAGCTATTACCCATCAAAGACATGGCAAGTGCTCCCCCATCAGACACATCACAGCTTTACTGATCACACTCGTCACAACCAAAGCGAAGAGACAGCAAGCGGCTGAAGCATTACCGATGGGATTAAGACAAGCGGAGACTCAGCGAGGGGAAATTCTCATTAATTCAACACCATTAAACTCCACTTTTGTGGTGCTCTAAGCGTCGTTGTGTACATGTAGCTAATCCGTACAGTGCACCTCAAGCGTGGGCGGGACCCTTGTGTGGTATCAGACGAGTGACTTGTGGTGGGAAGTGTTGCAAGTGTGTCAAGTGTTACAAGTGTGTCAGGAGTGAATAAAATGAGGTGTGGCAAATACATAACAAGAGTGACGTGAGGCAGTGCAGGCGAGATTCAGGGAATACGAGGTGTGTCATTAAAGTTCCAGGACTGGTGTCCTAAAAGATGAATTTCAAACCCAAGCCACAAACCACCATATTTCCCCTTCAAAGTAATCCTTCTGGAGTATACAACTGCGCTCCCAACCCTCTACAGTCACTAATCTTTTTCTTACGTGCTTTTAAAATCATGTCCTCTGTTGCAGGTCGTTTAACAATGAGCGCTGAACAGCGAACAAACTTGAAGTTTTTGGTGCAGTTGGGGAAAACGCCGTCAGAAGCACTGGGTATGCTGCAAAAAGTGTACGGGGATGAGACAATGTCACGCTCACGTGTTTTTGAGTGGTGCAAGAGGTTCAAAGAGGGCCGGGAGGACGTGGAAGATGACCCCAGGAGTGGAAGACCCTCAACGAGCAGGAATGAGGCCAATGTTGAGCGTGTCAAGCAGATGGTGCGTGACGATCGTCGGTTGACTGTTCGAAAGATCGCAGATGAGCTTGGCATGAACCACAACAGCGTGTGGAAGATTATCACTGAAGATCTGGGCATGCGGAAAGTCTGTGCGAAGATGGTGCCGAGACTCCTGAACGATGACCAGAAGGGACGACGCATGCAGGTGTGTCAGGACATCCTCGAGCGTCTGGAAACTGAACCAGACTTGCTCAGGAGAGTCATCACCGGCGATGAGTCCTGGGTATTTGAGTACGACCCGGAGACCAAACGCCAGAGCCTTCAATGGAAGAGTCCGGCGTCGCCACGGCCGAAGAAAGCAAGGCAGTCCAGGTCCAGCTTCAAGGTCATGTTGATCGCTTTCTTCGATGTGAGGGGCATCGTCCACTGCGAGTTCTTGCCACAGGGCCAGACAGTCAACCAACATGTGTACAAAGAAGTACTGCGGCGTCTGCTTCGTGCAGTGCGCGAGAAGAGGCGGGAGTTGTGGCAGGGCAACTCGTGGCTGCTTCACCACGACAATGCGCCTGCTCACAATGCCCTGAGCATCAGAGAGTTCTTGGCCAAGAAGAACATCGCCGTGCTGGAGCAACCGCCCTACTCACCTGACCTCGCTCCGTGCGACTTCTTCCTCTTCCCCAAGCTCAAGGAGGTCATGAAGGGGACCCGTTTTGATGATGCGGACGACATCAAAAAGGCCGTGACGACGGAGCTGAGGAGCATCCCGCAAGAATCCTTCCAGCAGTGCATGCAAGCCTGGCAGAGAAGGATGGACAAGTGCATGCGGTGCCAGGGGGATTACTTCGAAGGAGATAACCTATAGTTTGTAGCCTGGATGTGAAATAAAACTTGTGTGGCACCAGTCCTGGAACTTTAATGACACACCTCGTATTGTTCATGTTCATGTTGGTGTCTGTTGTCATTCTCTCCCTCGACGATCACCACTCCCTGACATTTGCCCTGTAGAACGTGTTGCCTCTCTCGTGATGTAATAAATCGCACTGCATCATATGAACACCATAACAATACAAGAGCATGAAGAAAGTTACAAGAAGTCGTCAGTTCCACACGAGGCAGTCCCTGAATAAAACATGTATGCCTGAAATGTGGAGTGCCAGAATAATACCCACCAGTTCAGGCTTCATGTCCCACACCACTCAACATTCCACACTCACACTGACGATGGCCACTGTCAAATAAATAAAAGTAAATAGGTAAGAATTAACTGTCTTTAGGAAGCAGTTTACTAAATACTTCAAGATTTATCTCCATCCAGCCACTGTTCCTATTTGTAAATATATCGAATATTCTTTTAAGACTCGTGTTGACTCGGCACTAACAGCTAGTCGTCTGCCACTTTTTGTCCGAAAATGCCCAGACTGGGAAATATGCAAAGAGGAGAAGTGGGAGATAAATTAAGGAGAAAATATCTGGAGGGGAAAAATGTGTAAAAAGTTGATAAATTAAGAGGCAAATATGAAGAGTGAAAATATCCAAAAAGGGACAATTAATTAAGGAGGAAATGTCTGGAGGGGAGAGGGGATGTACAATAGGGAAGATAACATGAGAAGAAATATACGTATCGAGGGGGAAGATATCTGGAAGGCAGTATACATTGAGGAGGATATATAACTGTAAAGGGAAGCAAGCTGTCTCAAGACCCAGCATAAATTAAGGAGGAACAGCCTGACGGAGAGAGAGAGAGAGAGAGAGAGAGAGAGAGAGAGAGAGAGAGAGAGAGAGAGAGAGAGAGAGAGAGAGAGTACAAGAGCCCAGAGGTAAGACTATCGAACACTCGCCTCTCGCTCATTGCAAACGGGTGAGTTCATTGTAAATCTGGTAGTGTGTTGTGTGGAGCGGCATTTAGCTGGCGTATTCTTCCTTTCGTAACTTTACTGCTTGGTCTGTCTGTCTTTGTGTGAATAAAAGAAGAGAAAACAACAAATCCTGGCACGTACTCTGTAAATCGTTCACCCTTCCTTTCACCACTCCACCTATTCCACCAGCATCACTCGTCCACCAGGCATTTTTGTTGTATGCTCAGCGAAAACAGAATTATACTCATTATGGCATTTTATTACTTGAGTTCAGAATAAAAGGTTGCATGTACCCAATGAATCGTGAAGGAAC
Source organism: Scylla paramamosain (assembly GCF_035594125.1). NCBI lineage: Eukaryota > Metazoa > Arthropoda > Malacostraca > Decapoda > Portunidae > Scylla > Scylla paramamosain. The sequence goes on from NW_026973707.1 coordinate 299,651, forward strand.
GTAATGGCGTGCGGTTTGTGGGGGAGTGTTGGGAGGAGAGAAAGATGGCGAGTGAGTGAGTGGGTGAGTGAGTGAGTGAGTGAGTGAGTAGGTGGTTCTTATCAGTGTCGTATTGAATCATTGCTGGGTGTATTAAGATGAAGTTAGGTTAGATAAGGTTAGGTCAACTTTCCATTTCTGTAGTAGTATAGCTTTTGGTTCGGTTTGCTTAGGCTGTGTTAGGTTAGATCAGGTTAGCTCAGGTCAGGTCAGGTCATGCCTCCATTTCTTCAATAGCATACTTTGTAATTAGGTTAGGTTAGATAGGTTTGGTCATGTCATATCTCCATATCTTCAGTATTAGAGCTTATGAAGGTGTAGTTCTGTCTTTGATACTACTACTACTACTACTACTACTACAGTACCGATATAATCTGTTGACTCATTAATGGGTAGATCAAAACGCTAGAGGAAGAGTGACGGTTCAGTGAGCAGTGTTTACTCATCTTATGTTATGAGTGCCTGGTGGGCGACCTCTCCAGTCCACTGTATTCTTTCCGATGTGATGAGAAACTCCCTTTGTAATTATGGACAAAGGAATTTTTGGCGATTGATTTAGGACAAGAGCTTCTAGTTGAGGAGTGTAAGGTATCACTGCTGCTGCTGCTGCTGCTGCTGCTGCTGCTACTGCGGCTGGGGCTGCGGCTGCGGCTGCTGCTGCTGCTGCTGCCGCTGCTGCTGCTACTGCTGCTGCTGCTGCCGCTGCTGCTGCTGCTGCTGCTGCTGCTGTATTTCCATTACAATAATACAAAAGAAAAAAAAAACATGAAGTGAACTTCTCTACCAGTGAAAAGCAGGCGAGGGTTGCTTCTCGGAAGGTGATTGGCTGTTGAGTCCTTGGAGTGGTAGCTTGGAGTTGGTTGACGTGGCGCTGGAGGTTGGGCCAAGTGTATGCTAAGGCCAGGGTCCACCAACCATCTCTCTGTAAGATTAGTCACCATGGTGAACCTTCAGGAGCACATGGTCTATAATAAGCGCATCAAGAAAACTCAGAGTGAGTTTGCCGCAATGAGCCACTTCGAGTCCTTGTCGCAGCAAAGCAGCGTGATGGAAGTTGGCAGCGACTCAGACGAGCAGCCTGAAAAGACGTGTTGCTTCTCGTGGGTCCGTTGTTGCTTCCAAAAGCTTTGCCGACGACTGAGGAAGCGGAAACGAAGCCAGCACCTCGCCGTCTCCCTGCCTCACGGGGAGACAGGTGCTGAGGAACAACACGCCGCCTCACCTCCTCCACTCACTGACTGTTGTAAGATGGAAGAGGAACAAAAATGTAGTGAAACTGTAGACAACGTACACGTTCACTCACCAATAACAGGCTCAGTCGAGCCAAATTTGAAAGCCCTTGGTCAAGATCAAAACACAAGCACGAGCACGCCACCATTCACCGGCTTCACCTCTCCAGTTATCGTAGGCGTGGTGTGGAAAAAGAACTTTGCGTGCAGTGGTGAACACAATGAGTCTATAAATAAGGAACTGGAGAAGAACAAGCCACTCAATAACATCATGAAAACGAAACATAATGAACGGAATGAGGCTGTTGAGGAGGAACACGAGAAGAATAACAACCTGAATCACTTGAACGATGAACTAAAAGCAGAATGCACCACAGTCTCTCAGAATGAAGGTAAAGGAACAGGCAAGATTCCAGGAAACCACTCCACGGAAGGGAAATACATAGCATGCGAAGAACAAAATCAGAACAACGCAAAAAGAACTCGGCGCCATCGCAGGAAGAAAAACAAGAAAAAGTCTCAAAATAACGAGGAAAAGGAAACGAATATGATGGAGGAGGAAGAGGCAAAGACGGCCCTCCTCGTGCGGATGCTGGAACAGGAGCGTGGCGAGGAACACATTTGCACGGAAGAGAAAGCGACGATGATGGAAGAAGAAGAAGAGATGGAAACAGGGAATGAACAGATGCTGGAAGAGAGAGACGAAGAAAATCATGATGTTGTCGAGGAAGTGAAAGTGTGTGACGGTCATTCATCAGTTAAAGAACAGACGGAAGACAAGTCCGCGACACACGAAGAACAAACTCACAAAGCAAAAAGAACTCGTCGCCGTCGTAGGAAGAAAAACAAAAAGATTCAAAATAATGTTAATCACTGCAATAACCAAAGTACTTGCACGATTAAAGAGTCCTCCCGTGCAGAGGTGCCTCCAGTCCCTGAAGAGGTACCAAACATCGTCAGTGTAACATTGCCAACTATCACTGGAAAAGGACCAGTCACTGGCGTGGAACGAGAGGGCGCAGAACACCACAGGGACGAAGAAGAGAGCGTGACGTTAGTGAAGGACGAGGAGGCAGTGCCAGTAGTGCCAGAACTGATGCTGGAACAACAGGAAGAGGAGGCGTGGGTGGTGGAAGAACATGAAGTGCTATCCACAGAGCCAAAGCAGGCAGGAAATCAGATGATTCTGACGGGTAACCACAACGATGAGGAAGATGAAAGTAATATAATGGAAGAGAAAGAGGCCAGGACGATCCTCCTAGATTGCACGCTGGAACAGAAAGGTGAGCAGGAACAACACACCGGCGAGGAAGAGAAAGTGACGATGATGGAAAAAGAGGAGGGCATGGAGAGAGAGAATGAACAGAAGCAGAGGCAGAAAGACGAGGAAAACCAAGATAATGACGAGGAAGGGAAAGTGACGACAGTGGAAGTGTCTGACGCGGCGTGTACAATTCAGGAACAGTCGCGGGAAAACGAAAGTCTGGAGGCTCAACACAATTTGCAGGAAGAAACTGTAGAAGCAAAGAACAACAACAACAACAACGACTCTTGTTTCCTTGCTGGCGACACTCTCGAGGGGGAACCTGCTGCTGAGCAGCAACATGAAGCAGCGATTACTGAGGTGGAAGAACACATCAAGGAAGACGTGAACAGGTCCCCAGTCGCCGTCATAGATCACCACCTGACACGCCAGCCACACCACCACACTGCACCAATCACACAGCCTGCACCATGGCAGTATCCGGCGCCTTCTTACAACGGCTCCCTGCAGGCTCTTCGCCAAGAAGTCCTGGACTTCCATCGCTGGGCGGGAGGAACGGAGGAGGAGTCCCGGCGCAGGATGCGCCCGGTGGAAGACGTGAGGGGCGTGGTTGGTGCGCTGTGGCCCGCGGCCCAAGTGCAGGTCACGGGCAGCCTGGCTAACGGCCTGTACTTGCCGGACAGCGACGTCGACCTCACGCTGGTGGGACAGTGGCCACCCTCGCCGCCGCCTCTGTTGGTTCTGAGAGACGCCCTCCTGCAGCAGGACGTGGCACTGCCTGCCTCACTCAAGGTTCTCGAGAAGGCCACTGTTCCTCTGGTTAAATTTGTTCATCAGCAGACCGGAGTGGAGGTGGACGTGTCTCTCGGCGGCGAGGCGGCTGTGCGCGCCGCGGTGCTGGTGGCAGACTTCAAAAAGCAGTTTAACACACTGACGCCTGTGGTTCTGTTCGTGAGATATTATCTGAAACAATTAAACCTTGGCCAAGTTTTCACAGGAGGCGTCTCCTCCTACGCCGTCACGCTCATGGCCACTAGCCTCCTTCAACTGCAGGTCCCGCCTGAGGAACGAGAAGAGCCTGCTCTGGTGCTTTTAAGATTCTTCTATTTTTATGGACACCAGTTTTCGTACGCCACGACGGGCATCAGCGTGCTGGGGGGCGGCCGCTACCTGCGGAAAGAGGACGTGCCAACCGTCATGCCCGGCGGCCACCGCCGGGCAGATCTGTGTATCCAGGACCCATTGACACCCGGCAATGATCTGGGCCGATCGTCCTTCCGTGTCTGGGAGGCGCGAAGGGCCTTCCAGCACGCGTACCTGGTGCTGGCGCCCGCCGCACACGCCCCAGGCCGGTACACCTCGCCGTGCTCCTTGCTGGGCCAGTTGCTGCTGGGGTACGGCGCTCCCTCGCGATGCCTCCCAGACGGCCTCATTCATTACAGTCGTCAGTGCGCTTATCAGCAACAAGGCCCTCGGCTGCCTCAGCAGGAGCGTCATCACAAGTATGAACAGAGTTCTCAACTCGCTGCTCAGGTGGAGCATCACCCGGTGTCTCGGCTAACCCTTCAACAAAACAAGCAATACCCAAGCCACACAGGATCAAAAAGCAATCACCACAGTCATCAGCAGGGATACGGGGAAGTGTACCGCCACAGTCCTCAACAGCAGCGTCAACACACGGTTCACCAGGGTTATTATTACCAGGGCTATTATTACCGCAGCTCTGTCAATTACTGGGAGTGGTGTAACCAGAGCCATGAGGAGACACGTCACCATCACGGTCACCAGGATTATTGGAAACATTATTACCAGAGCCATGCGGAGGGCATCCAGCAACGAGATCAGCAAGGCTATAGGGCGTGGTCTTATGTCAAACAAAATCAGAGAAGCAAGCAAGGAGGATTGCGTGGCAGGCACGGCCAGGCATCAGCGATGGGCTAGGCAGAGGCACGAACAGGCACGCGTTGGGAGGGGCGTGAGCAGAGGCCTCAGCAGAGACATCGATACCAGGCTTGGAGCAGCCAGGACGCGACACAGCATTATGGGACCAGTTGAGATGCAGGTGAAGAAGCCTTAAGTTGTCGAGCACCACGAGATTCTGCCATAGGACAAGGAAGAGGAGGTTGTGATGGAGCTTGAAGACAATGAAGAACCACAAACAAATCACACGGAGATTTTACTGCTTAGGAAGAAGCTCAGACAAAAATGACAAGCGTGACAAGCAGTAGGAGTATCACTACCTTCAAACATTTATGTAAAATGCAAAAAAAAAAAAAAAACTTATAAAACAAACAAACAGATAGGAAGTCAAAGAATAACTTTATGATAATGAGGATCATGACACCCAGGCTAAGGAGAAGAGGCAGGGCACGGAGGACCATGACACGCAGGCTAAGAAGAGGCAGGACACGGAGGAACATGACACGCAGGCTCTGTGAATTACCAGCAGCCACAGACTATGTTCATTCCACCATGACCTCAACAGAAGCTCAACAGAAAACAGTTCCGCCTCGACATGTTCCCTCACTGAGCGGGCCGCCCTCATGCGTCCTATCTGACTTCATTTTTATGTAATGTATCATGGAGATCAGCACAGAGATGAAATAAATGAATAAAAAGCCTGCTCACATGTAGCTCACAAAAAGAAAATAGGAGAAATGAACTGCGTACAGAAATAGTCTGGGTTAAGGACATTAGGCAAATTGTTCCGGATTAAGACTGTCAAATGAAGAAAATAGTCTGGATTAAGGATAGAGGATTAAGAAAATAGTCCGAATTAAGGATAGTGGATTAAGAAAATAGTCTTAACTATGGATAC
>NW_026973707.1:315000-322500 GCF_035594125.1 Scylla paramamosain
AATGAGCTGAGTATTTTTTCACTCGTACATTTGTTTTTCAACTCCCATCGCGTTAGTGGACGCAAAGTCAAATAACCTTTTAAAAATAAATCGTTTTCTTTTCTTTTTCTTAGTGACGGAACACAAGGATTCCTGATTTATCATTTTATTGTCTACTGGTACAAATACATTTTTCTTTCTCTGTATACTGAGTGGTCTTTCTTCCCTTTTCAGCTGAAGGGAACGGTGGGTCTTTACGTCAGGGAGAAGAAAGTCCGTCCTTCACTGTGTTGTCCCCCACGATGACTGCCATGCCCTTCTTTGACATCATAACATTTCTCAAGATGTGACAGACTTGGGGACACACACACACACACACACACACACACACACACACACACACACACACACACACACACACTGCCCTCTCCAAGGGTTTGAAGAAGAGTGACGCTGCCTTGCTGTAGGCACAGGAAGATGCACAGCACGAGGAGGGGCCACCAGGGTCAAGGCCGTGCTGGAGCAGGCGTGCCACTTCCGCGTCCTGCCGGAAAAGATTGATCTTCTGTGGTGTCTATTAAATGGTCCAGCCTTCCATACATTGCAGAGCGTTAAATCGGTTAGTTAAAGCGGAGGCGGATATGTGACATGTGTGAAACGAAGTAGCTCCTTTGATTAGAAACTGCCCTTTTAAAAGGATGCAGTATCTGACTCAAGCAATCACCATATTCCTCTGAAGCACACAAAAGCAGTTTAGCAAGATGTACTACTTCTCGTGAATTTACTTTTCGATCACTACATACTTGCTATTTAAAGACTTGAACAACCATACGACCTAAACAAGATAACTGGTCTTCACACGCACTTGAGCTCGCCGTTTCTACTGGGCAGGGAGAGGCGGGAGCATAGTCACTTGGTACTGGAGCGGAAGATAACCAGGTCGCATTGGCCTCAGGTCAGATGATCCTCAAGGCAGATCGGCCTGAGTGTAAATAAGCCGCAGGACGTTTGGTTCTCGAAACACTTGGTACTCAAACTACTTGGTCTCTAAAATGTCTCAGAGTGATTGGTAATTAGGGAAAAGTGTACCAAGTGGGAGTCAAACGGTTAAACATCAATTATACAGCTTTGTGACTCGTCTCTGATCGCCGCCACACACACACACACACACAGACACACACACTCAGGGCGGTGAAGCGGGTGGAAGTGCATTGTTATTACCTCCATACACCACGGTATCCTTAGCGCCCCTCCAAGCCTTGCCCCTAGACTCGGGTGTGTAGGAGGAAGAGGAGGAGGAGGGACAAGGAGGAGTATTGGTACCATTCGCCCCCAGTACCAAGTGACTGTAAACCAAGAGAGGTGAGCCTGGCAGTAGTGGTTGTCATAGCTAAACTTCTACTGTTTCTCCTCGCACTGTAAATTTAGGGACACATTTCTGGCAGGCGTCCACGGTGCCACCAAGGAAGCCAAGGGTGCTGCCTGGATGGGTTCATCACTTTGGCTGGCATGCCTGTCACCTCTCCAAGGTTGCCACGAAAAGTAAAACGTGTTTTACGGATCATCGTTACATTCCAGAGCCTCTTAATTGCCTACGAAATGTTTACTTAACCTCTACACACCAAGAAATGAGACTTCAGTTCATAATCGTGCATGAGGAGAATAATATTTTGAAATCCGCGCCATGACGTCACGGCAGAGTCATCCTGCGCGCGCAGGCCAGTGTGTGCGGCGGTATGTTTGTTTTGAGTGTCGTGTCAATGGTATGTGAATTTCTGACGTTTTATTAGTTATTTTCCCAACCATGGTGCGTGACATGGTGGCGGGAGGTGTAATGGTGCACGGCGCGATGGTGAGACATGGTGGTGATGGTGCAGAGCGATGAAATGCTGAAATTACTGGCGGTGGCAGGGAGGCGTAGGCGTGGCGCTAGGACGGTGTAGTGATGATGACTTCCTTGGCAAGTACGAACCACTCCTGCCCGGCTATCAGCGACGCCCTCTGCGTGGTGAGTGTACACTGTGTGTGTGTGTGTGTGTGTGTGTTTTATACAGGATGACCCAAATCTGGACACATCAATATTATTACTTTTTTTTTTTGTTCATATCTTGACTATGAGTGTCAAAAGAAGAACCAATTGACTTGATAGTACTGAGTGGACACGAGGAGTGATCATAATACAGGCAGACATTATCGAGCAAGAATGAATGAAAGAGAATGATTAAAAGATACATTTTCCGTGTGTCCAGACTATTGGCTCACTGAACATGTAATCGTTTTAGACACACAACACAGAAGAAAGGGAATGATTCAACAAATACTGCTATGTTATATCCATTGCAAGGAAGAGGAGCGAGGATAATATGCCAAATGTTTTCTGAGTGGCAGGGTGGAGGAGGCCTTGTGTAGTTGTAAGTGTTCCTAGACCACTCCACTCGCAAGCCCCAGACCAGCTGTTGTGGAGGTGACGGGAGTGGCAGCTGATGTGGGCTTGGATTTCTGGCTCACTAAATTATTCCCTTCACAAGTGTTTGTACTGGCATCCAGGCAGCTTGTTCTATGCGCCTCAAAGTGTTCATAACATTGCAAACATAACAGAGAGAGAGAGAGAGAGAGCGGCCCATCACTGACGCGCACTTATCATAGCAAAGGCCAGTGTTTCTCAGAGTGCGTGCCGCGGCGTCCTGGGGTGTCACAGACAGTGCCCAGGGATGCCATACCATTATCATGAATTTTGTCATTGCTAGATCGTCGCAACGTACATTTATCAAACCGTCTGCAGAAGTCAGCATAAAATTCTCATTGTAAATAGGAACTTGTTTTAATAATTTTAATCAGCTGATGCCGTTTTAATTTTGCCAGTGTTACGATTTTGCTGCTAGATCTGGCTTAGACCAATGTTTGATGTTCTTTTCAGGGTAGAGTAGTCTGATGTGGTACAATGAAAAAAAAAATGCGGGCATAATAAGCAGAGCAAGAAAAAAAATCAAACTTAGCAGAGCCTAATTTAATATTACGAGGAAAATATGTAAAAAAAAAAAAAAAAAAATGGAAGCAAATAGACTCACATTAGAGATACAAAAAGGGAGAGAAAAATGTACAAAGAGCAAGCTGCAGGAACCAGCGTGCGTGAGATTCATTATGTTGAATTCAGGTTGTCGTATTTAATGTGTATTGTTTCCCAAGTTATAAAGCCACTTGATCTCATACACGGCTTCACACACACACACACACACACACACACACACACACACACACACACACACACACTTAAAAGGTCGCAGGGTGTGTAATCTGCTTGCCTGGCGTTGAATGGAAGTGAATAAAGAAGTTCACTGGGGTGGCCATTTATCACTGATTGTGTACGTCTCTCTCTCTCTCTCTCTCTCTCTCTCTCTCTCTCTCTCTCTCTCTCTCTCTCTCTCTCTCTCTCTCTCTCTCTGTTTTCTTTGAGAACAGTATGAAAGATAAAAATTATGAATTTTGTAATCAATAACTATTTCCTTCTATCAGAGTTTTCAAACTACTTTTTTTTTTTCATAGTCATCCCTTGTATACGTTAAGAGGATGTGTGTGTGCTCGTGTTGCACAACATAGCGCGGTGTATTCAGTGGCAACAGTTTTGCATTCATAGAAATGAAGAAACAGAAGGGAAGGAAAAACATTTTAGGGTCTCGAAACAAACAATTTTCTCGATGATTTACTTAAAACTCGTGGTGTACTCGTACTTGTAGAGAACGCACTGGAGTTCCCGACGAGAAGAACCGCGGTGGAAGTTCTGACGAAGGGTGGAGGGCGTCGGTAATTTCCAAGCAGTCCAGGATGTGTTAGACTGGCCGCAGTGGGTTTGGATTCAAGGCGAAGCAGAAACCAGTGCTTCTTGTGTTGGGGAGAGAGGAAGCCGCAGCGGGGAGTGTGTGGGCGAGGGCTTCCCCACTGGTGTCCGTTACAGCTGCACTGCATCGTGGCTCTCCCCTCGCTGTCAGGGAGAAAATCCAAGTCTGGGAGTTGAGAAAGTGAAGGCGAGTGGAAAGAAAGAGGCGATGCAGTATTTTGCAAGGAGGAGCGAGCACACAGCCACGCCTCTCCAGCCCTCGCCTTGCTTTGCTTTGCTTTACCACGCCTTCCCTCACTCCCTCACTTCCTTGATTCATTACAAAACTCTTCCACACCATTCCTCCATCATTCACGAATCTTTATCGTACCACAGCATCCTCTCGTCTCCAGCCATCTCATGCTGCCATTGACATTCGTGAAAGAAAACCAATAATTATGAAAGGATTGCGTAGAAATGTGCAGCCAATGTACAATACATGCATCATAAGCAAACGCCTTTCATTATTGGCTAAGCAGAAGACCCCTTGGTACATGCTGTAGAGAAGATTAAAGATATATTCCTGAAACGTTGCTTCCAGTCGGGGTTGGTGGCGCGGCCCTGTAATCCGGCGACGCGGAGGCTTGGCCCAGTGGACGGCTTGAGGCGAGGGTGGCTGCTGCGCGACTCCCCATGTTGAGTGGGTGTCCGCACTAAGCTCGGCATCAATATGGCCGCCCCTGGGGAGCCGGGGGCGTCCAGGTTGCCTAAGGAGGTGTGAACCAGGCCAGGGGGGAAACCCAGCAGCCAAAAGCACCCGTGTGGAGCAGCAGTGGGATCGCGCCCGTGAGTGGGCGGCGCGCAGTAGCCTTGCCAACACAGGCGAACCTGGTACTTTTATTTTATTCTTCTCGTTTTCGTCTACCATTGTGTAAGAAGACATCTGTTAAGACATAACAACAGCTACTTGTATGTCCACGCATTATTCACCCTTATTCACCATCTGCTGTGGAGTTTATTTTTTTATCGTTACTTCAAAGTATCGAAAAATATGTAATTACTTTATCATTCACTTGCCCATTGAAAACTCACCATACATCTGGAATATTAATAATGGAAAGATTAGAATTACCAGTAATAAATTGTAACACTGCTTTCTATACACGTGCGAAGAGGCATCATAAAATAAACGTAAAACATAATTGCAAACCAAAACAAGAAATAAACGTTTGTACTTAATTTTGTGTGGTGTCCTTAACCTTTTCTCTGGTGCGTAATGGAGGCGTGGCATTTGCTGAACTCAGCCTGATGATCCTATTGAACAAAGACGAAGCTTCAATCATTGAAATTTTAAATTACTTGACCAGATGTATTTTGGTGCCAGTACTGTAAAATTGTACTTACAGCTTTGCTAGAATATTTGAACTACTTGATCACTCCTTCTGATATCAGTCTTTTGAAACTGTATACAAAACTTCGCCTCGTGTTTCTCAGGACGAATTTGCTCTCTTGTTTTTGTAAAGACTCGTGTCCACCACCACCGCCATCACCGCCGCCGCCCGCCTTAATGTCCGCCTTAAAATTCTCGTGCTAAGTGTTTTTATTTTGTTCGCCCTCAAAGACATGTAATGACTTTATCCACGAATATATAGACCGATATTGTGTGTGTGTGTGTGTGTGTGTGTGTGTGTGTGTGTGTGTGTGTGAGTGTGTGTGTGTGCGCGCGCAGTCACTTAAATATAATGAGAACAAACCAGCGAGTAAAAAAAAAGAAAAAAAATCTAGAAAGAAAACAATTTAGATTCTGTTCCCTTAAGAATGAAATGATAGCGAAGAGTTTCAAACGGGGCGTGAGTAACTTGTCAGGTGTTGCAGGTGTGCCCACGCTTCTCTTTTAAGGTAATTGAGACCGTGGGAGAAAAAATCGCCGCGCTGCAGAGTACTTTACTGCTGTTCTCTTTCTTCTCTTCAGTTTCATTCTCTGTTCTGTTGTTTATCGCTCGTTGTCTCTCTTATCTGTTCTTTGTGTCCTTCCTCCTCTATTCTCTCTTTTCTCTCCTGTGCTGCTTGCATATTCTAATCAATTGTACGTTTTCTGTTGATTTTCTTTTCTTTCTGTCCTTCCTCCTTTATTCCGTCCTTTTCTCTCCTGTTCTGCTTTTGTATTCCAACTGATTGTACATTTTCTGTTCATTTTCTCTTTCTCTTCTTCATTCTTTATTTCGTCTTTCTTTTCTCTCCTTTTCTCTGCTTTTATTTTCCAACTATTTATACATTCTGTACTAATTCACTTCCCTTTCTCTCCTCATAAAAGTGAAGGAGATAAATAGGAGAGAGAGAGAGAGAGAGAGAGAGAGAGAGAGAGAGAGAGAGAGAGAGAGAGAGAGAGAGAGAGAGAGAGAGAGCATGGGTACGTCTGTGGACATAATCAGCCACACTCATTTCCTTTGTATTTTCTATATTTCTATAATTCATATTTTGAACGGTTCCTCATAAAATTGAATGCTTCATGAATCTTTTACTGGATGAGAGACTAGAATTAATCCGCCACTCTTACTTCTAATGTATTTTATTTTGCTGGTTTTCTCAGTGTTGAAGTATCTGTCAATGCTCAAGAAATTATATATAAAAATCTAACACTTCATGGACTGTGAATTGTTCATGTTGACAAGTAGTTGGGTTTAGGAAGGGGGATAAAAACCCAGGGAGGAGTTAGGATTCTTTTAATCTCTAACGTTTCGGCTGAATAGCCATCCTCAGAGAGACTGATTTACATGAGTGAAAACACACTATTTATAACAACATAGAAAATTTTCTCATTTGACATTCGTACAGAGTATTGCCATCCTGGCGTGTACCTCACCTAATTTTATTTTCCTAGTCAGGTGGCACTATCCGCCTACGTGACGAGCCTTTACTGGGGATTTTCCTTGTACCTGACCTGAGGGCCAATCTGGCGGAATTACCCGCCCACCTGATTAAACCTTCTCTGTGGTTAATGACTTTCCCTAGTTGTTATGAGGGCTGCCTCTATAGCTTTTCTCATTCTTTTCTTCAATCCAACTGTAATTTCTTTAGCCTCTTCCCATTTTGGTAGTGTTTACATTTTTCTATGTGTATTACAAGGGAGTTTGATGTGTGTTGTTTTAAAACATCTCTCCTATGCTCTGTTATTCTTGCTTTAAGTCCCCTGCCTGTTTCTCCTGTGTACTGCTTTGTACAACCTTTGCATGGTATGCTGTACACTACGCTGTTATTATTAACAAGTCCGGTCTCTTTAGTCCTCGTTAGCTCACCAATTTTCTCTCCCGCTAATGTTGCTATTTTTAATCCTGTTTTAGACAAATATTTATTAATTATGGAAGCCTTGTCCGAATTTTGTACACATATATACCTCTCTCTTTCGCTAGTTGTACAGGGATCTTTATTCTCTTTGTTTTCACTTGTTATTTTCTTTGCCTTATTCTTAAGCATAACAAGGAGCCCTTCAGGATAACCCAGCTTTTTGAAAGTTGATATAATATATCGTATTTCTTGCTCTAGGAAGTTGTTGCTGCAAATTCTGAACGCTCTTAAGTAAAAACCAATAATTACACCAGATTTGACTCTCATGCTGTGGGCTGAAAGGTAGTGAATGAAATCGTCCTTATTGGTGGGTTTTCTGTAAACCGAAAAACTGACTCCTTCTTCTTCCCTCCAGATTACCG
>NW_026973707.1:327500-340000 GCF_035594125.1 Scylla paramamosain
TGGTGGAGTGGTGTGACAGCTGCACGTATCTTGGCAGTATTTTACTTGCAGTGTCGTCAGCAGTAGCTAGTCACGCCAGGTGTAAAACTGCCCATGTATTAAAATTTGTTTTATTCCTTCAGAAGAATGGAGATGTTCCCTTTTATGTAAAGAGGCGAGTGTCTGATGCAGCTGTGATGTCAGCTGTGCTCTGTGGGTTGAGTGGTGGCTGGAGGGCAACATAAAGCCTGTTGACAAGCTATATAACTATAAGGTGTGTAAAGCAGCTGCTTGGAGTACGATTGTCAGCCTGTTCTGATGTCTGCTGTGTCGAGCTTGGACTTCCTTGGACCTCCTTCAGTTAAGTACCTAGTCAAGGCCAAACAGCGTAAATGTCTTCATAGTTTATGGCGAGATAGACAGCACATGAGGGATGACCCGTGGACACATATTGTTGAGGTTGTTCTCGACTCCAGCACTCGTACGGGTAGATATATTGACAGCCTGTTGGCAGATAATGTACACGATGTTGCACAAGGTAAAACTGCTGTAAAACTCTCCATACACAATTCTGTGTCATCGCATACAACAGTATTCAAGACTCTTAACCTTGATCTTACTGTAGATAAACTGTACTGTGAGAGAAACTACTTTAATGAGGTGCATAGGATATCATATTGTCAATTTCCAGTTAGTGGTCACTGGTTAGCAAATAGAAACGAGTCGTTGGAATAGAAGAGGACGTGGACGATTGCCTGTGGAGGATGTGCCTGTGTGGAGCTATATAAACAGAATTGCATGTGTTAGAAGCGTGTCCGCTCACTGACGCCGTCCGTGCCCACTATGGCTTTGTGTCTTGGGATCAGTTAATGCACCCCCGGGAACACTTCAGTGTCAGTGAGATAGTATATACAATCTTATCGAAGTTTAACTAAGTCCTCCATTAATCTGATTACTGTCTTCCATTGTTTTACATATATTGTAGTGTAATTTTGATGGTACAAGTTGCATTTTAATGTATTTTAAATTTGTTCTGTGTCATATCAGACAATAATTATGAAGATATTTTGGTTGTACTCTAGTGAAGGAGAGGGAGACAAGGAAGGAAGTATGGAGGAGGAGGAGGAGGAGGAGGAAAGAAGAGGAGGAAAAGCTGTCAATCGTCGTTGGGTTTTTATACTCTCCTCTCTCTCTCTCTCTCTCTCTCTCTCTCTCTCTCTCCTCTCTCTCTCTCTCTCTCTCTCTCTCTCTCTCTCCTCTCTCTCTCTCTCTTTCATCCTCTTCCCTGCCGTTGCACTTTCTTCTTCCTAGTTTTTATCTCCCTCTCCACACATGGAGAGAGAGAGAGAGGAGAGAGAGGAGAGGAGAGAGAGAGAGAGAGAGAGAGAGAGAGAGAGAGAGAGAGAGAGAGAGAGAGAGAGAGATCACACTTCACCTCATCTTACCTCCATTCCAGCAACAGCCTTGAAGCCTCCTCCTCCTCCTCCTCCTCCTCCTCCTCCTCCTCCTCCTCCTCCTCATTCTCCTCCTCCTCCTCTTCCTCCTCCTTCTCCTCCACTTCTTCTTCCTCCTCCTTTTTCTCCATGAAGCCCTTGGGAATATAAACGATGAAGAGAATATTGTTCCACTCTTCTTTCGTTTCTCGTCTTCTTTATCATTCCGTTTGTTTGCTTATATTTTTTCATTCATTCATTTATCCATTTATTCATTCACTGTTTCTTTCTTTCCTTCCTTTCTCTTTACTTCTGTCCATTTCTTCCTTTTGTTTTTATCTTTTCATTCATTTATTAATTATTTCATTGTTTCTTTCCTTCCTTCCTTCATTCATTCATTCATTCATTCATTCTTTCTCTCAGTCCCTTCTCTCTCCCTCAGCACATCTATTTCTCATTTCTCTCCATCATATATCAGCTGAGCCTCTCTCTCTCTCTCTCTCTCTCTCTCTCTCTCTCTCTCTCTCTCTCTCTCAGACAAAGATCCGTATTGAGAAACGGTTTGGTCTCTCACCACGACTGTTTCCCAAGGACCCCGATATGGTTAGCCTGATTCTCAAGGACTGTTTCCCTTTCCAGTATTGCATAAATCTTGTTAATCTTTCATTATAACATAAAAACACCTTTGAAAACTCGTGTAGTTTCCTCACGAATATTGTCAAGAAGTCAATAGGGATCACTAGCTGGGCTCTTTATACTGCTCCTCCCTTTAATAATGTAGAACTGTTGTTAGTCCCTCACTAGAGCCATAATATAGTTCTTAAACACCTGTGTAGCTTCTGCATGGCTATTTTTAAAGGCCATAGAGATCATTAGCTGGATTCTTTATATTGCTTCTCCCTTTAATAGTGTAACGCCCGGGTATTATTGTTGTTTAGTCTAAGTTGCCTTTATTTCTTTCTGTGGGATTGAGTGTGTGACGTGCGTGTGTGTGTGTCAGCTGTGCCTGGTGTCTGGCAGTGGTGCATGGATGGCGGGAGAGAAGTCGCGTGACTGCAGTGACTGGGCAGTGTGTTGTTGGCCCCGCTCTGGATAACTTGTCTTTGCGTGTCCTCCGTGCCGAGTGCCTGTTGCGTGAGCCTGAAGAGTTTGACTGTCCCTGCCTGTGTCTGTAACTGCCTGTAACTAACGGAACTAGTAAAGGAAGAAAGTGTTGCCCACTGTTTGTCTACCCCGCTCTGTCTGGCTGTGCGTGAATCACGTGGGGACGTGGTACCCTTAGCATCTCTTGTCTAGCCTGCTGGTGTTCCCGAGTGCTGTCCTGACTGTCGGGGAATTGTGGGCGTCTACGGGAGTGCTGAGGTTTGTGCTTTCGTAACAATGGCGTCAGGAGTGGGATGCTAAGTGTGTGCTCGTACAGACCTACGTGACTCGAGTGGAGAAACCATGGCAGACAAGGTGGTAGACAAAATGGCGGGCGAGAGTGGTGCTGCTGACCAGTGTGAGGGACCGAGTGGGTCTAGTCACGACTCTAGTGATGCTGGTGACGAGAAGCCCACCCAGATGGACCTCCTCATGTCCCAACTGGCGAGTATGGCTCAGAAGCAGGAGGAAAGGCACGAGCAAACCGTGGCAACACAAAGCTGCCCCAAACTGAACGACTGATGGAAGCCCTGCAAAGCAGCCTAGGTTCTCTGAGGGCTGAAACGCAGGCGTACGAGTATACTGATCGCTCGTGTGAGGCAGTGAAACAGGAGGTAAAAAGTGAACTCCAAGCCTTGCGGGAAGAGGTGGCAGACCTGCGTGAGGGCGCGAGTGTTTGGCGGCAGGGCGCGTGGCCGCCACGTGGCGTCTTGGCGGGAGGTGTACAGCTGCCCGCAACCCCCCGCCTGGCCTCCCGTGACTAGCCCAGGACCTGAAGGGAGTGTGGCCTCAGCCCCACCTGCTGTTGGGGGCCTTGGATGGGGCCCTGTGGAGGAAGCAGGTCCTTGGGAAGTACCCGAGATGGCCGTTGGGGGCTGGCCGCCCACCCGGGACAGGAGGGGAGGGCTTAGCCTGCCCCCTACACCGCCGGGCTCACCTCCCCGTGCCGCCTCCCCCGCCCCCGAGCCCTAAGGCAGCCCGCTCGTCACCTCGTCACGTGAGACGCAAGCCAGCGGAGTACGATGGTAAGGTCAGCTGGGAGTCTTACGTCGCCCAGTTCGATATGCTGGCCTTGGCCCAGGGCTGGGGGGAGGCAGAGAAGGCCCTGCAACTAGCGACAGCGCTGCGAGGCCCGGCGTTGGAAGTGCTGGGTCATCTCCCTGCCAGCCAGCGCACCTCATACGCAGCAGTGTCCGAAACTTTGCGGCGACGTTTCGGACACCGTCATCAGGCGGAGGTATACCGCGCCCAGCTTAAGAAGAGGACGCGAGAGAAGGACGAAACCCTTTCCCAGCTGGCGCAGGACGTAGAAGGGCTGGTGAGGAGGGCGTATCCAAGCGCGGCCGAGAACATGGTCGTTGTTCTGGCGCGCGACGCGTTCGTAGACGCCCTCCAGGACCACCAGCTCCAAATCTATGTGAAGCAGGCACACCCAGCTGACGTGCAGGTGGCGTTGGCACGGGCTATGGAGTTTGAGGCCTTCCTACAGACGACGGACCAGCCTCTCTTCTCTTGCCCAGCCTCGCGGTGAGGTACGGGGCCGGAAGGCGAAGGTGGAGCACAAGGCGGCGTCACGGGAGGCGAGCCCGTCCGAGTTCGCCGGCCGCTGTTGGGGCTGCAGTGAGAGAGGCCATAGACGCAGCCAATGTCCGAGGGGACGAAGGACGCGCTCCCTCGATCGGCCTAACTCCAAAGCCTCCCAGACGTGCTGCGCCGCATGCGGCAAATCGGGCCACCGCTCCAGCGCCTCCCCCAAGCCCAAGGAGGTTGCTGAGGCGGGAAACAGCAGCGGGCTGGAGGAGGGGGCGACCTCACAGCCTGCCAAGGTGCCAATGCCCCGTGCTGTGTAAAGTGCCACCCTCACCGTCAGCGCAGTGCAGGTACGAGGTGCGGTTGATGGAAGGCCTTGCTGCATGACCATTGACAGCGGGGCTGAGCGCACCATCGTGCAGCGGAGGCTGGTAAGTGCTGAGTGGCTCCCGTGCACCGTGGACAGGCTGTGTGGAGTAACGGGGGACTGCATGCCGTTGCAAGGCCCAGTAGACGTTCGAATAAGTGTCGGCAGCGCGGAGGTGAACCTGCCCGTGTATGTTGCCGAGCTGGAGGAAGAGTGTCTGCTGGGTTACGACTACCTCAAGAAGACCAGGGCCTGCGTAGACTTTGGACGGAAGGTGATAAAGGTATGTGGATACGATGTGCCTTTCCTTCCGGAGGTCGGCCGGTCGGAGGTAGTGACGACACGGCGGATGCAGTTGGCCCCGCGCTCTGAGTGTCGAGTACAGTGTCGACTCGCACGACCGATGCAGAGCACGGAGGGCCTAGTGGAACCAGCCAGCGACTGTCGACTGGCTGACGGAGTGGCAGTCGGAAGGAGCCTCGTGCAAGCTGGGGAGAAGGTAGTCACTGTCTTACTGGCTAACTTCTCCGACGAGGCTCGCAACATACCCGCCGGAACAGCGGTGGGCGAGTGCGTGGAGGTGCAGCGTGCCGAGGCACCGCCGCAGGGTGAGCGGGCGGCCGAGGGAGCCCCGCTGCCGAGCTTCCTGGAGGATCTAGCGACCCCGGAGCGCTGTCAATCTGACGGAGGCGCAGACGGAGCTCGTGTGTGGACACCCTGGGCCGGTACGCCGATGTGTTCAGCCAGAGCGCCTCGGACTTGGGTCGCACGTCACTGGTGAAACACACGATCAACACTGGCACCCACGCACCGGTCAAGAGCCCACCCCGACGCATCGCACCAGCAAGGCGCGAAGAAATGCAGCGTGCAGTGAATGACCTGGCCACGGGGCGCCCTCCTGATGTTGACCTCCCCACAGTCACCTCTGGGTTCGCAGCCGCCCTGCAGGAGCGGTTCGCGGAGGTACACCACCGGGTGAGAGGCAAGTTGAGGGCAGCGAGTCAGGCCATGAAAGGTCTTTACGACCGGCGAGTGAGGGAGGCGAGTTACGCGGTAGGCGAGAAAGTGTGGCTGCATAATCCTCGCCGCCGGCGTGGCCTCTCTCCGAAACTCCAGAGCCCCTGGGAGGGGCCTTACACTGTCATCGCTGTGAATCTCGGGGGTGACGTACAAAATCCAGCGTGGACGCCGTCGCCCTTCCATTGTGCATGTGGACCGTCTGTGGCGCTATCACGGTCCTGGGCACTACACTTGGGGCTTCGGGGGAGGTGGCGGCGATGATGCCGATTCTGCTGCCGAGGAAATCGACGAGTCCCCGGAGACAGCTGTCACCACCCCCAGCGAGCCAGAGGAGGCCGAGGCTGAGGAGTCAGGGGTGGGCGACGGCCGCGACTCAGAGCCAGCAGAGGAACCTCAGCCCACTCGGCCGCGCAGGGACAGACGCCGCCCACGGCGTTATGATGATTTTGTGTTGATTGACTCTGAGGGAGAGATATAAGGAGAGGCAAGGTCGGGTCGACCTTTTTGTAAAGGAGGGGGTGATGTAACGCCCGGGTATTATTGTTGTTTAGTCTAAGTTGCCCTTTATTTCTTTCTGTGGGATTGAGTGTGTGACGTGCGTGTGTGTGTGTCAGCTGTGCCTGGTGTCTGGCAGTGGTGCATGGATGGCGGGAGAGAAGTCGCGTGACTGCAGTGACTGGGCAGTGTGTTGTTGGCCCCGCTCTGGATAACTTGTCTTTGCGTGTCCTCCGTGCCGAGTGCCTGTTGCGTGAGCCTGAAGAGTTTGACTGTCCCTGCCTGTGTCTGTAACTGCCTGTAACTAACGGAACTAGTAAAGGAAGAAAGTGTTGCCCCCTGTTTGTCTACCCGCTCTGTCTGGCTGTGCGTGAATCACGTGGGACGTGGTACCCTTAGCATCTCTTGTCTAGCCTGCTGGTGTTCCCGAGTGCTGTCCTGACTGTCGGGGAATTGTGGGCGTCTACGGGAGTGCTGAGGTTTGTGCTTTCGTAACAATAGTGTGAAAATGTTGATAGTCTCTCATTTAAATCGTAATATAATTCTTAAAAATCCGTGTAGCTTCAGCGTAACTTTTCAAAGGCCACAAAGATGATTAGCCTGGCTCTCGCGATTGTTTCTCCTGTTTACTATATAAAAATCTTGGTTCTATCACTAAAAGCATAAGAATCTTTCTTAAAAACCCGTGTCACTTCAACTAAAACCTTTTAAAATAGTGCAAGTGTGGCTTAGAAGTGTTTTACATTATAATCCTAAATGCCAACGCTAATATTACTGTCTTCAGATACTAACGCTATGTTTACACTCGCGACCGTTACGCCTGTTCAGGGGCGCATGATGGCCGCCAATGTTTATGTGGGTATTACGCTCGGTGAGGGGCACTTGAAGGCCGCCCCGCGTGTTAGCAGCGACGCGCGCCTTTCATTGTGACGCACTGACGCGGCGTAATGCCTTTGTCTTGGCTGTTTGATTAATGCTTCCTGTGATGTGTTGTTGACTTTGTTTAACTGATGTCATTATGTGTGTGTGTGTGTGTGTGTGTGTGTGTGTGTGTGTGTGTGTGTGCCGCCACACATTCACTGCGTGGAGCGGCTGAACTATAATATTCATTAGCGGTAATTTGTTGCAGTTGTTGCATCAAGTAATATCCACGTTGGTGGCCATAAACTCTCAGTTGGTGTCCTTGCTGCCACATTTCAGCCCAGGATGATCCGCTGCTACGGTACACCAACACTAATTTACTCAACTGCAATTTCATGGAAGAGAGAAATTAGATTACAGGTTATTGAAGAGTGAAACGTAAAATAAATACCTTTTTGTACCACACAACCAAGACACGAATAGTGTGGGAACAGGGGACCACTGTACTGACATAATGCAGCTGTGAAGCACATTTTTTTTTTATGTAAGAGTGGCACTGGCCAAGGTCAACTAAATCTATGTATAAAAAAGGCCCATTAATCACTCAGCCAGTACCCCAATCATCCCTTAACATTCAACCACATTCCTATTCCATTCCTTTAATCCATTAACCAATAGATCAGTCCAGTCAATCAATCAATCAGTCAGTCAATTAACCAATCAATCTGTTAGTCAACCAACCAGTCAAAAAAAATCATCCCTTAACCTTTTCTTTTCCCTCGTTCTTCATTCTTTCCATTCATCTCTTAGTTTATTTTCCATGTATCAACACTCAGTTTCCATCCTTTCTCAGTCTTTTATCTCATTCACACCACATTCGTTTTCCTGCCCATTATCTGCTATTCACTATCATTATCCATTGCCTACCCCCCCCCTCTTTCTCTCTCTCTCTCTCTCTCTCTCTCTCTCTCTCTCTCTCTCTCTCTCTCTCTCTCTCTCTCTCTTATACCCACAGTAGTCTCAAAACAAACCCGTGATAAACCCTTCCTGGTGTTTGGAGTTCCCTGGCGTCTCTAGAACAGGGTGGAATCAAAAGCTTTTCGTCTCATCAACTCCTCTCCTCTAACTGACTCTTCAGCCTCTCTCTCACCGCCGCAATGTTGCATCTCTAGCTGTCTTCTACCGCTATTTACATGCTAACTGCTCTTCTGATCTTGCTAACTGCATGCCTCCCCTCCTCCCGCGGACTCGCTGCAACAAGACTTTCTTCTTTCTCTCACCCCTATTCTGTCCACCTCTCTAACGCAAGAGTTAACCAGTATTCTCAATCATTCATCCCTTTCTCTGGTAAACTCTGGAACTCCCTGCCTGTTTCTGTATTTCCACCTTCCTATGACTTGAATTCCTTCAAGAGGGAGGTTTCAACACAGTTATCCTTCAATTTTTGACTACCGCTTTGGACCCTTTTATGGGACTGGCATTTCAGTGGGCATTTTTTTTTTTATTGGATTTTTGTTGCCTTTGGCCAGTGTCCCTCCTCCTCCTTCATAAAAAAAAAAAAAAGAATCCATCAGTAGGGAGCCGTGACAAGGCGGCGGCGTGCCCTCATCTCTCCCCACGCGCCGCCATGAGGAGGTTCACGGGTAAGCTTTCCCTCCCGTGGCTCAATTTATTTCGGCTCCTGAAGGATGGAGATTAATTAGTCCAGGAAAGTAGCACGTGGCGTGAGTTGAGTTGAGTTGAGTTGAGGTGTGTCCTTTGTCTGTGTGTTGTAATGTTCTGAATAAAAGTTAAATTGAAGCATAATTGTTGTCCTCGTGTGTTCACATTCATCTGTACAACGTCCGTATTTTTGCTTTTTTTGTGTAACTTTTGCGATTTGTATTGTCTTTTGAGTCATTTTGTATTTATTTGTTTATTTTATTTTATTTTGTTTTTTCTTTATTTTTCTCATTTTATTTATTTTTGCTTGTTATCGAGAAAGAAAGGTACAAATTATTGACGTTGTGTTCCATTGTGTTGCATAATTATTCATTGTACAAGACGAAGCTCCACGTTTTTTTTTTTTTGTGAAACTTTTATGATTTGTGTTACATTTTGATTGATTCCTTTTATTCATGTTCCGGAAAGAACGTTGCAAATTACCTGACGTTTTGTTCGCTGAATTGTGATTTCCCGAATGCGTTAAAACTGAAGCACAATTTTTCTCCTCAGGCCAAGATGGGCTTTCAATTTTACGTTGGAAATTACTCCCGTCCATTGTAAGGTGTGAGGGAGACCGGACCCAGTTATGCACGAGCAGTCAATAACGCGGCCTTCACCTTCCCTGCACCTCCTCCTCCCTTACTTCCCCCCTTCCTTGCTTCCTCCATCCTCCTTCCTCCTATCCTAATCCTTCCTTCCTTCCCTTGTGTCGTGGTCTGCCTCACATATCACCTCTTTCTCAGTCCCGCACATCTCTCTCTCTCTCTCTCTCTCTCTCTCTCTCTCTCTCTCTCTCTCTCTCTCTCTCTCTGTCTCTCTCTGTCTCTGTCTGTCTCTGTCTCTGTCTCTGTCTCTGTGTGTGTGTGTGTGTGTGTGTGTGTGTGTGTGTGTGTGTTTTCTTTGAGAACAGTATGAAAGAGAACAATATGGATTTTGTCATCAATAACCGTTCCCTTTCATGAGAGTTTACAAAATACTTCTTTTTTCATAGTCATCCCTTGTAGACATTAAGAGGATGTGTGTGTGCTCGTGTTGCACAACATAGCGCGGTGTATTCAGTGGCAACAGTTTTACATTCATAGAAATGAAGAAACAGAAGGGAAGAAAACATTTTTTTTCTACCAACTTAGTGTGGAGGTGAAGGTTATGCTGTTAAGGTGTAGCTGTGCCATTGATAAAACTGCGCACAAACAGTTTCCTTTCTTCACAACTTAGACCTCAAGATAGTTTTTAGTCCCAGCATGGCAGCCAAGTGTTGGTCTGTTATGTACCCACACACCAAGCACAATGCATCATTTCACTTACCAGAACTTGAAGCTCAAGATAATTGTTGCTCCAGGCAGCAAGTGTTGGTATGTTTCACCCCAGGCAGCAAGTGTTGGTCCGTTACGTACCCACAGAGTGACAAACTTGCCGTAAATCACAATCTTGAGGCGCGCGGATGGGTAGAGCAAGTCTTATTGGTCTTATGGCGTCAAGGCAGCGCGCCCAGCAGAGGGAATTAATGTGTCAGGAGGGAGTGCTTCAGCTGAGGCCACTGAGGGTGTAAGTGATTATGGAGACACGGGTGGTAAGGAGCTTTGCCCGTGTAGCAGTTATAAGTGAAAATCAAGTTACAAGTGAAGTCTTTTTATACGCATTTTCTGTATAAGAGGGGCCACAGAAAGGAAGAAGACGAAGCCCGCTGAGGTGCCTTCCCCTAGAGGAAAGTTGTCAAAAAGATTATCTAATACTGGGGAAGTGTCTTGAAGCTGCTGTCCCGCCATGATTGCAGGAAATTTATTGTTCCTATTTGATAAATCACTCATGTGCGCCTAAAATATTGAAGTACTAAAACCTAACCGTCACAGCATGACAGCTATCGTGGTAGGAGCTTCCTCTTCCCAGCGGCGTCAAGAAGAGTGTTTGAAATGGGCTTTATTGCTTTATGTATCACTTTCAACATTCCCACCTTCATATTAAACCTTCATTCTGGTGACGTCTTCCTGTAACGCTACGGACTGTCGAGGCTGAACCAGAACACTTCGCCAGTAACAATTCTGCAATATAATCCCACGTTAAGATGCAGGAATGACCATGAAATCTTGTTCGCCACAGTTCATGTCCCAGTCTCTCTCAGGTCTATATTCCAGAACGCTGTATTGCTATAATTACTGACGCTAAGAATCTCGCCTACATATCCCTAAGTATAGAATATTTACAGACAAGCAATATGGGCTGGTTGCAGTTTTTTAACCTTTTTTTTTTTTTAATCGTACTTCGTTAAACTTTAATCCGCTTCTCCTTGTCATGTCGTGATTACTACCGATAATCTTCCCTAATTTGTTGTTTTTTTGCTTATTCTGTTGATTTTGTTTCTCTGTTCATCTTTCATTTTCTAACCCTATTTATGTTTATTTTTGTTTCTATTCATTTAAGTATTTTGTCTAAATATCCCTTGTTAATCATAGAACGTTAGAATACGAGGAGTAAGAAACATTACTTCAAAACACAATGCCTTGGTCAGGTGAGGCACACTGTCCAGCTCGCACCTTTTGTTGGGGAATCCGATCAGGCAGCGAACCACAATCATAACATCAGTTTATTGCTTGAAGTGTTTCTGCCTGAAATACACGTACATAACACAGTTCACATCCCTCTACAGTGTAAGCCAAGACAATGTAATACTACCCATACAAACATACACTTACAAAACGCAACACAAATCACTCCATTTCACATCTAACATCCTCAGCACAAATCACCACACAAAGAAACCAACTAAACACCACAACTTGCTCCACAATATAATCTCAAATAAAATTGTATGAAAGTACTTACCTCAGTGGGCCACATCGACGCCCTTCGATCCCCAGCAGCACAACCCTGACATGCCAACATCACAGCTCTCATCAAGTGCGGCGTCCTCTACATCCTCCGTGTGTGGAACAATAATACCGAACGTCCATGATCCCCTTACTAAACTTACTCACTGTCCCAGTCTTCACCAGGAAAAGCTCAATGGCACCAATGGAAAGCTAAATCACAGCAGTGGAAGTAAATCAACACAAAACTAACCTGCACAAAGTAGACGCAGCCACACACAAATCCCAAAGTACAGTGGTGGGCCGGCTTAGACAACCCGCCAGGCCGACCATGTTCACAGGTAGTGGCTAAACGAAACACTGCCGAGATGCGCACCGCAAACCCTACTTAACTTGTAACAAGTATGCACACTCCCTAAAAATTATTCAAGACATACGAGACAATATAAAGTAGCCAACATCTATCATTTTAATGATACAGTGACATGGAATGCAACTCTCTCTCTCTCTCTCTCTCTCTCTCTCTCTCTCTCTCTCTCTCTCTCTCTCTCTCTCTCTCTCTCTCTCTCTCTCTCTCTCTCTCTCTCTCTCTCATATTCTTCAAAGTTGAGGCAACATTCAGTACCTCCATTGTATTCAAAACTCGCCCTAGGGGAAGGCACAGCAGCTTTGAAGGGTGTTTGCACGATGGTGTGAGAGTTTGGCAGGAATTCAATTTATCACTGTGGTCTTTATAATCGTCATGAGAGAGAGAGAGAGAGAGAGAGAGAGAGAGAGAGAGAGAGAGAGAGAGAGAGAGAGAGAGAGAGAGTGGAGGGGGGAATAAAACAGGCTGTAGTGGTAGTTCTTGGGGTTTTCAAGGGTGTCTGCTTAATGATATCGAAGGTTCAGCGGGAATTCTGTATTGACAACAGGAAAGACACCCATGAAAACACCATGAATTACTACGTTCTTTATAATCTTGAGGGAAAGAAAAAACACGGTGTAGAGGAAGTCACTGGAATTTTTGAAGATGTATGATGGTATTGGAAGGTTAGCGAGAATTCTGTAATAAGAATGATAGCGATGAAAACAGTATCACTTTCATGAGAGAGAGAGAGAGAGAGAGAGAGAGAGAGAGAGAGAGAGAGAGAGAGAGAGAGAGAGAGAGAGAGAGAGAGAGAG